>NW_016818003.1:5148-22737 GCF_001698545.2 Rhinopithecus bieti | reverse complement strand
AAAGCTTTTTTCTACTTTTTCTTTGAGGATATTCCTTTGTTCACCCTAGGCCTCAACGTGCTTGGGAATATCCCTTTGCTGATTACACAAAAATAGTTTTAGCAAACTGCTACATTAAGAAAAGGTGTAACTCTGTGAGATTAATTCAGGAATCAGATATAAGTATCTCAGAAAGCTTCTTTCTAGTTTGTATCTGAGGATATTTCCTTTGTCACCATATGCTTCAATGTGATCCCCATTATCCCTTCTCAGATTCCCCAAAAACACTGCTACCAAACTGCTCCATGAATAGAATCGTGTAACTCTGTGTGATGAATTCACAGACCACAAAGCAATTTCTGAGAAAGCTTCTTTTAGCTATTGTCTGACGATATTTCCTTTATCACCATAAGCTTCAATGAGCTCTGAAATATCCCATCGCAGATTCAACGAAAACAGTGTTATCAAACTGCTCAGTGAAAAGAACAGTGTAGCTTTGTGAGATGAATTCACACATCCCAAAGTGGTTTCTCAGAAAGCTTCTTTCTAGTTTTATATGAGGGTATTTTCCTTGTCACCATAGACTTCAATGCCCTCCCAAATATCCTATTGCCGATTCCACAATAACAGTGTTATCAAACTGCTCAAAGAAAAGAATGGTGGAACTCTGTGAGATGCATTCACACATCACAAAGCAGTTTCTCAGAAAGCTTCTTTCTAGTTTTTGTCTGTGGATATTTCCTTTGTCACCATAAGCTTCAATGTGCTCCAAAATTTCCCATTGTAGATCAAAAGAAAACAGTGTTAGCAAACTGCTCAATGAAAAGAACAGTGTAACTCTATGAGATGAAATATGCAGCACAAAAATTCGTTTCTCAGAAACCTTCTTTTCGGTTTTTATCTGAAGATGATTCCTTTGTCACCATAGGCTTCAGTGTGCTCACAAATGTCCTATTGCAGATTCCACGAAAAAAGTGTTAGCAAACTGCTTAATGAAAGAATGGTGTAGCTCTGTGTAATAAATTCACACATCACAAAACACTTTCTCTGAAAGCTTATTTCTGTTTTTTTTCTGAGGATATTTTCTTTTTTACCATAGGCCTCAATGCGCTCCCAAATATCACTTTACAAATTCCACGAAAATAATGTTAGCACTCTGCTCTACGAAAAGAATAGTGTAACACTCTGAAATGAATTCAGACATTACAAAGAACTTTCTCAGAAACCTTCTTTCTAGTTTTTATCTAAGGATATTTCTGTTGTCACCGTAGGCTTCAATGCCATCCAAAATATCCCTTCAAAATTTTCCCAGAAACGGTGCTATCAAACTGATTCATGAAAAGGATCACGTAACTCTGTGAGATGAATTCGCAAATAGCAAAGCAGTTTCTCACAATGTTTCTTTTAGTTTTGTCTGAGGATATTTACTTTTCACAATAAACTTCACTGTGCTCCAAAATATCATATCGTAGATTCCAGGAAAACAGTGTTAGCATACTGCTCAATGAAAGAACAGGGTAACACTGTGAGTTAAATTCACACATCACAAAGCAGTTTCTCAGAAATTTTTTTTTGGTTGTTCTATGGGGATATGCCCTTTGTCACCATAGGTTCAATGCACTCCCATGTATCCTATAGCAGACTCCATGAAAACCGTGTTATCAAATGGTTCAAAGTAAAGAATGGTGTAGCTCTGTGAGATGAACTCACCCATCACAAAGCAGTTTCTCAGAAAGCTTCTTTCTAGTTTTTATCTGACAATATTTTCTTTTTCACCATTGGCCTCAATGCACTCCCAAATATCCCTATGTGGATTCCATGAAAACAGTGTTAGCAAACTTCTCCATGAAAGGAAATGTGTAACACTGTGAGATGAATTCACACATCACAAAGAACTTTCTCAGAAAGCCTCTTTCTTGTTTTTATCTGAAGATATTTCCTTATCACCATAGGCTTCAATGCGATCCAAAATATCCATTCTCAGATTCGCCAAAACAGACATGTCAACTGATCCATGAAGAGAATAGTGTGATGAATTCACACATCACAAAACAGTTTATCAGAATGTTTCTTTCTACTTTTTGTCTGAGGATATTTACTTTTTCACATTAAGTGTCAATGAGCTCCAAAATATCCCACCGTAGAATCCAAGAAAACAGTGTTAGAAAACAGCTCAATGAAAAGAATAGGGTAACTCGGTGAGTAGAATTCACATACCACAAAGCAGTTTCTCAGAAAGCTTCATTTTGATTTTTCTATAGGGATATTTCCTTTGTCACCATAGGCTTTAATGCACTCAGGAATATCCTTTGCAGAATCCAGGAAAACAGTGTTTTCAAAATGCTCAAAGAAAAGAATGATGGAGCTCTGTGAGATGAATTCACCCATCACAAAGCAGTTTCCCAGAAAGCTTCTTTCTAGATTTAATCTGAGGATATCTCCTTTTTCACAATAGGCCTTATATCACTCCCAGGTATCCCATTGTAGATTCCACGAAAACAGTGTTAGCAAACTGCTCTATGAAAAGGAAGGTGTAACTCTGTGAGACGAACTCACACATCACAAAGAACTTTCTCAAAAATTCTTTCTAGTTTTTATCTGAGGATATTTCCTTTGTCACCATCGGCTTCAATGGGATCCAAAATACGCCTTCTCAGATTCCCCAAAAACAGTGATATCAAACTGATCCATTGATAGCATCGTGTAACTGTGTGAGATGAATTCACAAACTACAAAGGAGTTTCCCAGAAAGTTTCTGGTTTTTGTCTGCAGATATTGAATTTTTAACAATAGATTTCAATGCGCTCCAAAATATGCAAATACATATTTCAAGAAAACAGTGTTAGCAAACTGCTCAATGAAAAGAACAGTGTAACTCTTTGAGTTGAATTCACACATCACTAAGCATTTCCTGAGAGAGCTTCTTTATTGTTTAACTATGAGAATATTTGCTTTTTCACTATAGGCCTCAATGACCTCACAAATATCCCTTTGCAGTTTCCATGAAAACTGTGATAGCAAACTGCTCCATGAAAAGAAACGTGTAATTGTCTGAGATGAATTCACACATCACAAAGAACTTTCTCAGAAAGCTTCTTTTTATTTTTTATCTGAGGATATTTCCTTAGTCACCTTAGTCTTCAATGTGATCCGAACTATCCCTTCTCAGATTCCCCAAAAACAGTACTACCAAACTACTGCATGAAAAGTGTCATGTAACTCTGTGAGATGAATTCACAAGTCACAAAGGATTTTTCTCAGAAAGCTTCTGTCTAGTTTTTGTCTGAGGATAATTCCTTTTTCACCATTTGCCTGAAGGTGCTTGGGAATATCCCTTTGCAGATTCTACAAAAATAGTGTTAGCAAACTGCTGAATGAATAGAAAAGTGTAATTCTGTGAGATGAATTCACCCATCACAAACAGCTTCTTGGAAAGCGTCTTTCTAGTTTTTATATTAGGATATTACCTTTTTCACCATAGGCTTCAATGTGCTCCCAAATAACTCCTCTCAGATACCACAAAAACAGTGATGCAAAACTGCTCAATCAACAAAAAGTTTAAACTCTATGAGATGAATACACAAGTCACAAAATCATTTCTTGAAAAGCTTCTCTCCAGTTTTTATCTGAAGCTATTTCCTTTTCAACTGTAGGAATCTGGGAGCTTCTGAATATCCCTTTGCAGATTCCATAAAAACAGTGCTACCAAACTGCTCAAAAAAAACCAAGGTGTAACTCTGTGTGATGAATTCACCCATCAGAAAGGAATTTCTCAGTAACCTTCTTTCTCGTTTTTATCTCAGGATATTTCCTTTTCCACCATTGGCTTCCATGTGCTCCCAAATATTCCTTCACAGACACCACAGAAACAGTGATACCAAACTGCTCTCCCAACAGAAAGCTTTACCTCTATGAGATGAATGCACACATCACAATGGACTTATTAGAAACTTTCTATCCAGTTTTTACCTGAAGTTATTTCGTTTTTCAACATTGGCCTCTATCCACTACCAAACATCCCTTTGCATATTCCACAAAACAGTGTTAACAATCTGTTCAATGAAGAGAAAGATATAACTATGTGAGATGAATACACCCATCACAAAATACTCTCTCAGAAAGGTGCTTCCTAGTTTTTATCTGTGCATATTTACTTTTCCTCTGTAAACCTCAATGCACTTCAAAATATTCCTTCTGAGACAACTCAAAAACCGTGATGCCAAAATGATCAATCAATAAAATGGTTTATCTCTACGAGGTGAATACACACATCACAAAACAGTTTCTCAAAAACCATCTCTCAAGTTTTAAACTGCAGGTATTTCCTTTTTCACCAAAGGCCTCTATGAGCTCCCGAAAATCCCTTTGTAGATTCCCCAAAAGAGTGCTACCAAACTGCTCAATGAAGAGAAAGGTATAACCGTAGGCTTCAATGCACTCAGAAATATCCTTTTGCAGACTCCACGAAACAGTATAATGAAACGGCTCAAAGAAAAGAACTGTGTAGCTCTGTGAGACGAATTCACCTATCACAAAGCAGTTTCTCAGAAAGCTTCTTTCTAGATTTAATATGAGGATATTTCCTTATTCACCCAAGGCCTCAATGCACTCCCATGTGTCCTTTGCAGATTCTGTGAAAACAGTGTTAGCAAACTGCTCCATGAACAGAAAGATGTAACTCTGTGAGATGAATTCACACATCAAAGAACTTTCTGCAAAAGCTTCTTTCTACTTTTTATCAGAGGATATTTCCTTTGTCACCATAAGCTTCAATGCACTACAAAATATCAGATTGCAGATTCCAAGAAAACAGAGTAGTAAGCAAACTGCTCAATGCAAAGAACAGTGTAACTCTGTGAGATGAATTCACACATCACATACAGTTTCTCAGAACGCATCTTTTTGGTTTTTGTGTGAAGATATTTCCTTTTTCACCCTAGGCATGAATGCGCTCCCAAATATCTCTGGCAGATTCCATGAAAACAGTGTTAGCAAACTGCTCCATGAACAGAAAGATGTAACTCTGTGAGATGAATTCACACATCAAAGAACTTTCTGCAAAAGCTTCTTTCTACTTTTTATCAGAGGATATTTCCTTTGTCACCATAAGCTTCAATGCACTACAAAATATCAGATTGCAGATTCCAAGAAAACAGAGTAGTAAGCAAACTGCTCAATGCAAAGAACAGTGTAACTCTGTGAGATGAATTCACACATCACATACAGTTTCTCAGAACGCATCTTTTTGGTTTTTGTGTGAAGATATTTCCTTTTTCACCCTAGGCATGAATGCGCTCCCAAATATCTCTGGCAGATTCCATGAAAACAGTGTTAGCAAACTGCTCCATGAAAAGAATCTTGTATCTCTGTGAGATGAATTCACACATTACAAAGAAGATTCTCAGAACGACTCTTTCTGGTTTTTATCTGAGAATATATCTTTCATCAACCTAGGCTTCATTGTGATCCAAAATATCTCTTCTCAGATTCCCCAAAAAACAGTGCTACCAAACTGCTCCATGAAAAGAATATTGTAACTCTGTGAGATGAATTCACACATCACAAAAGTGTTTCTCAGAAAGCTTCTTTCTAGTTTTTATCTGAGGGTATTTCCTTTTTCACCATTTGCCTCAATGCGCTCACTAATACCTCTTGCAGATTCCAGGAAAACAGTGTTGCAAACTGGTTCATGAAAAGAAAGGTGTAAACCTGTGAGATGATTTCACACATCACAAAGCAGTTTCTCAGATAGGTTCTTTTTGGTTTTTGTGTGAGGATATTTCCATTGTCACCATAGGCTTCAAAGTGCACCCAAATATCGTATTGCAGATTCCATGAAAACAGTGTTATCAAACTGCTCAATGAAAACAAGTGTGTAACTCTGTGAGACGAATTCACACATCACTAAGTAGTTTCTCAACAAGCTTCTTTTTAGATTTATCTGAGGATATTTCCTTTGTCAGCATAGGTTTCAATGCAAAACAAAATATCCCTTCTCAGATTCCCCAAAAACACTGCTATCAAACGGTTCTGTGAAAATAATGGTGTATCTCTGTGAGATTAATTCACATATCTCAATGATGTTTCTCAGAAAGCTTCTCTCTAGTTTTTATCTGAGGATATTTCAGTTTTCACCGTAATCCTCAAGGTGTTCCCAAATATCCCATTGCAAATTAAACGAAAAAAGTGTTAGCAAACTTCTCAATGAAAAGAAAGGTGTATCTCTCTAAGATGAAATAACACATCACAAAGCAGTTTCACAGTAAGGTTCTTTTTTATTTTTATCTGAGGTTATTTCCTTTGTCAACGTAGGCTTCAATGTGCTCCCAAATATCTTATTGCAGATTCCATGAAATCAGTGTTATCAAAATGCTCAATGAAAACAATGTTGCAACTCTGTAAGATAAATTCATACATCACAAAACTGTTTCTCAGAAAAATACTTGCTAGTTTTTATCTGAGAATATTTCCTTTTTCATATAAGTCTCAAAACACTCTGGATTATCCCATTGCAGACTCCATGAAATCAGTGTTAGTAAACTGCTCCAGGAAAGGAAAGATGTAACTCTGTAAGATGAATTCACACATCACAAAGAACTTTCTCAGAAAGCGTCTTCCTAATTTTTACCTGAGGACATTTTCTTTGTCACCATTGGCTTCAATGCAATCCAAAATATCCCTTCTTAGATTACTCAAAAACCGTGCTACCAAATTGCTCCATGAATAGAATCATTAAACTCTGTGAGACGAATTAACAACTCATAAAGCAGTCGCTCAGAAAACTTCTTTCGAGTTTTTGTCTGATGATATTTCCTTTGTCACCGTAGGCTTCAATGTGCTCCCAAATATCCCATTGCAGGTTCCACGAAAACAGTGTCAGCAAGCTGCTGAATGAAAAGAACAATGTAACTATGCACTCCAGAATGTCCCTTTGCAGATTTCACAAAAACAGTGTTACCAAACTGCTCTATGAAAAGAAAGGTGTAACTCTGTGAGATGAATTCACACATCACGAAGAACCTTCTCAGAAAGCATCTTTCTAGTTTTTTCTGAGGGTATTTCCATTGTCACCATAGGCTTCAATGCACTGTGAAACATCAGATTGCAGATGCCAAGAAAACAGTGTAAGCAAATGGCTCAATGCAAAGAACAGTGGAACTCTGTGATGAAGTCACTCATCACAAAGCAGTTTCTCAGATATCTTCTTTCTAATTTTTATCTGAGTATATTTCCTTTTAAAATATAGGCCTCAAGGTGCTCCCAAATATCCCTTTGAAGATTCCAGGAAAACAGTGTTAGCAAACTGCTCCATGAAATGAAAGGTGTAACTCTGTGAGATGAATGCACATATCATGAAGAAATATCTCAGAAGCTTCTTTCTAGTTCTTATCTGGGGCTATTTCCATTGTCACCAGAGACTTCAATGTTATCCAAATGTCCCTTCTCAGATTCCCCAAAAACAGTGATACCAAACTGCTCCATGAAAAGAAAGGTGTAACTCTGTGAAATGAATTCACAAATCACAAAGGAGTTTCTCAGAAAGCTTCTTTATAGCTTTTATCTGAAGATATTTCGTTTGTCACCATAGACTTCAATGTGATCCAAGATATCCCTTCTCAGATTCCACAAAAACAGTGCAATCAATTTGCTCCGTGAAAAGAAAGGTGTAACTCTGTGAGAGGAATTCACACATCACGAAGAAGTTTCTCAGAAAGCTTCTTTTTAGTTTTTATCTGAGGATATTACCTTTGTCACTGTAGGCTTCAATGTGATCCAAAATATCCCTTCTCAGATTCCCCAACAACAGTGCTACCAAACTGCTCCATAAAAAGAATCGTATAACTGTAAGATGAATTCACAAATCACAAAGCAGTTTCTCAGAAATCTTCTTTCTAGTTTTTGCCTGAGGATATTTCCTTTTTCACAGTAGGCCTCAAAGTGTTCATTAATATTCCTTTGTAGTTACCAAGAAAACAGTGTTAGCACACTGCTCAATGAAAACAATGGTGTAAATCTGTGAGATGACTTAACACATCAGAAAGTAGTTTCTCAGGAATCTTCCTTTTGATTTTTGTCAGAGGATATTTCTTTTATCGTCATAGGTTTCAATGCGCCCCCAAATACCCTATTGCAGATTCCACGAAAACAGTTTTAGCAAACTGCTCCAAGAAATGAATCATATAACTCTGTGAGTTGATTTCACTCATCACAAAGAAGTTCCTCGGAAGGCTTCTTTCTAGTTTTTATCTGAGGATATTTCCTTTGTCAAAATAGGCTTCAATGCAATCCAAACTTCCCTTCTCAGATTCACCAAAAACAGTGCTACCAAACTGCTGCATGACAAGAATGGTGTAAATGTGTAAGATGAATTTAAACATCCCAAAGATGTTTCTCAGAAAGCTTCTTTCTGGTTATTATCTGAGGATACTTCCTTTTTCACCATATTCTTCATTGTGCTCCCGAATATCCAATTGCAGATTAAATGAAAAAAGTGTTAGCAAACTTCTTAATGAAAACAACTGTGTATTTCTGAGAGTTGAATTCACACATCAAAAGCAGTTTCACAGTAAGTTTCTTTTGGTTTTACCTGAGGATATTTCGTTTATCAACATAGGCTTCAATGAACTCTCAAATATCCTATTCTAGATTTCAGAAAAACAGAGTTATGAAATTGCTCAATGAAAACAACAGTCTAACTCTGTGAGATGAATTCACACATTACAAAACTGTTTATCAGAAAGCTTCTTTCCAGTTTTTATCTGAGGATATTTCCTTTTCACTGTAGGCCTCAATGGGCTTCCAAAAATCCCTTTGCAGATTCCACAAAAACAGTGTTAGCAAACTGCTCCATGAAAAGAATGCTGTAACTCTGTGAGATGAATTCACACATCCAAAGAACTTTCTCAGAAATCTTCTTCCTAGTTTTTATCTGAGGATATTTCCTTTGTCAACATATGTTTCAATGCGATCCAAAATATCCCATCTCAGATTCACCAAAAACAAGGCTACAAAAGTGCTCCATGAGAAGAATCGTGTAACTCTGTGACATGAATTAACACAACATAAAGAGGTGTCTCAGAAATCTTCTTTGTAGTATTTATACGAGGATATATCCCTTGTCACCATAAGCATCACTGTGCTTGGAGCTATCAGATTGCAGATTCCAAGACAACAGTGTAAGCAAACTGCTCAATGCAAAAACAGTGTAACTCTGTGAGATGAATTCACACATCCAAAGAAGTTTCTCAGAAAGCTTCTCTCCAGTTTTTACCTGAAGAATTTTTTTTTCAAGTTATGCCTCTATGCGCTCCTGAATATCCCTTTGAAGATTCTACAAAAACAGTGTTACCAAACTGCACAATGAAAAGAAAGGGGTAACTCTGTGAGATCAATTCACCCTTTACAAAGCAATTTCTGAGAAAACTTCTTTCTAGTTTAAATCTGTGGCTATTTACTTTTCAAACAAAGGCCTCAATGCAATCTCAAATATCCCTTTGCAGTTTCCATGAAAACAGTGTTAGCAGACTGCTCAATGGAAAGAAAGATGTAGCTCTGTGAGATGAATTCAAAGAGCATAAATAAGTTTCTCAGAAAGCTTCTTTCTCCTTTTATCTGAGAATATTTCCTTTGTCACCATAGGTTTCAATGTGATCCAAGATATCCCTCCTCAGATCCCCCAAAAACAGTGCTACCAAACTGTGCCATGAAAAATGAGGTGTAACTCTTTGAGATGAATTCAAAATTCCCAAAGCAGTTTCTCAGAAAGCTTCGTTCTAGTTTTTGTCTGAGGATATTTCCTCTGACCCCATAAGCGTCAATGCACTGGAAAATATCCCATTGCAGATTTGAAGAAAACAGTGTTAAGAAGCGTCTCAATGAATAGAACAGTACAGCTCTGTGAGATGAATTAACACATTGGAAAGCACTTTCTCAGAAACTGCTTTTAGGTTTTTGTCTGAGGATATTTCCTTTGTCACCATAGACTTCAAAATTCTCCCAAATATCCTGTTGCAGATTCCACAAAAACAGTGTTATCAAACCGTTCAATGAAAAGAACGGTGTAACTCTGTGAGATGAATTCACAGATCATGAAGAACTTTCTCAGAAAGCTTCTTTCAAGATTTTATCTGAGGATATTTCCTTTGTCACCATAGGCATCAATGTGATCCCAAATATCCCTTCTCAGATTCCACAAAAACTGGGCTACCAAACTGATCCATGAAAACAATTGTGTAACCCTGTGAGATGAATTCACAAATCAAAAAGCAGTTTCTCAGAAAGATTCTTTCCCGTTTTTATCTGAGGATAGTTCCTTTGTCACCGTAGCCTTCAATGCGCTCACAAATATCCTATTGCAGATTCCAAGAAAACATTGTTACCAAACTGCTAAATGAAAAATGTTGTAACTCTGTGAGATGAAATCACACATCACAAAGAATTTTCTCAAAAAGCTTCTTTCTAGTTTTTATCTGATGATATTTCCTTTGTCACCGTAGACTTCAATGCTATCCAAATAATCACTTCTCAGATTCCCCAAAAACAGTATTACCAAACTGCTCCATGAAAACCATCATGTAACTCAGTGAAATGAATTAACGTATCAGAAAGCGGTTCCTCACAATGCTTCTTTCTAGTTTGGCACAGTAGGCTTGAATGTGATCACAAATATCCCTTCTCACATTCTCCAAAACATTGCCACCAAACTGATCCAGGAAAAAAATCTTGTAACTCGGTGAGATGAATTAAAACATCACAAAGCTGTTACTCAGAAAGCTGTTTTCCAGTTTTTATATGAGGAGATTTCCTTTGTCACCATGAGCTTCAATGTGCTCCAAAATATCCCATTGCAGATTCCAAGAAAACAGTGTTAGCAAACTGCTCACTGAAAACAACAGTATAACTCTGTGAGGTGAATTCACAGATCACAAAGCAGTTTCTCGGAAAGCTTCTTTCTAGTTTTTATCTGAGGATATTTCCGTTTTCACCATAGCCATCAATGCGTTCCCAAATATCCCATTGCAGATTCCAAGAAAACAGTGTGAGTAATCTGCTCCATGAAAAAAAAATTGTAAATCTGGCAGATGAATTCACACATCACAAAAAAATTTCTCAAAAAGCTTCCTTCTAGTTTGTATCTGAGGATATTTCCTTTTTCACCATAGGCTTCAATGTGATCCAATTTATACCTTCCCAGATACCCCAAAACAGCGCTACCAAACTGCTCCTTGAACAGAATCATGTAACTCTTTGAGATTAATTCACAAGTAAAACAACAGTTTCTCAGAATGCTTGTTTTGATTTTTACCTGAGGATATGCCCTTTGTAACCATAGGCTTCAATGTGCTCCCAAATATCCCAATGCAGATTCCATGAATACAGTGTTATCAAACAGCTCAATGAAAAGAATGGTGTAATTCTGAGACAAATTCACAAATTCAAAAGCAGTTTCTCAGAAAGCTTCTTTCTTGATTTTATCTGAGGATGTTTCCTTTGTTACCATAGGCTTCGATGCAATTCCAAATATCCCTTCTCAGATTCCCCAAAAGCAGTGTTAACAAACTGATCCATTAAAACAAACATGTAACTCTGTGAGATGAATTCACAAATCACAAATAAGTTTCTCGGAAACATTCTTTCTAGTTTATATTTGAAGATATTTCCTTTGTGACCATAGGCTTCAATGTGCTCCCAAATATCCTATTGCAGGTTCCATGAAAACAGTGTTAACAAACTGCTAAATGAAAAGAATGGTGTAACCCTGTGAGATGAATTCACACATCATGATGCAGTTTCTGAGAAAGCTTCTTTCTAGTTTTTATCTGAGGATATTCCCTTTTTCATTATAGGCCTCAATGTGCTCCCAATTATTGCTTTGCAGATTCCACAATAACAGTTTTGGGAAACTGTGCCATAAAAAAAAATGTGTAACTCTGCGAGATGAATTCACACATCACAGAGAATTTTCTTGGAAAGCTTCTTTCTAGTTTTTAACTGATGATATATATTTGGTCCCCATAGGTTCAATGTGATCCAAAATATCCCTTCTCAGATTCTCCAAAAACTGTGCTAACAAACTGCTCCATGAAAAGAATCGTGTATCTCTGTGAGATGAATTAAAACACTCAAAGTGTTTCCTCAGAAAGCTTCTTTCTAGTTTTTATATTAGGGTATATCCTCTGTCACCTTAAGCTTCAATGCACTTTGAAATATCCCTTTGGAGATTCCACGAAAACAGTGTTAGCAAACTGTTCAATAAAAATGATGGTGCATCTCTTTCAGATGAATTCCCACATCACAAAGCAGTTTCTCAGAATGCTGCTCTTTGGTTTTTATCTGAGGATTTTCTTTTCTCACCATATGCTTCAATGTGCTTCCAAATATCGTATAGCTTATCCCACAAAAACAGTGTTATCAGACTGCTCAATTTGAAGAACGGTGTACCTTTGTGAGATGAGTTCAAACATCACAAAGAACTTTTTTCAGAACGCTTCTTTCTAGTTTTCCTCTGAGGATATTTCCTTTTCAGCATAGGCTTCAATGTGATCCAAAATATCCCTTCTCAAATTCCCCAAATACAGTGCTACCAAACTGATCCATGAAAAGAATGATGTAACACTGTGATATGAATTAACACCTCACAAAGCGGTTTCTAAGAAAGCTTCTTCTTAGTTTTTATATGAACATATTTCTTTTGTCACCATAAGCTTCAAAGGGCTGCAAAATATCCCATTCGAGATTCCAAGAAAACTGGGTTATGAAACTGCTCAATTAAAAAAACAGTGTAACCCTGTAAGATGAATTAACACATCACAAAGCAGTTTCTCGTAATGGTTCTTTCTAGTTTTTATCTGTGGATATTTCCATTTTCACCATAGGCATCAATGTGCTCCCAAATATCCCATTGCAGATTCCAAGAAAACAGTTCTTGTAAACTAGTCCAAGAAAAGAAAGGTGACAAATCACAAAGCAGTTTCTCTGGTACCTTCTTTGTTGATTTTATCTGAGGATATTTCCTTTGTCACCATAGGATTCAATGCAATCAAATTAATACCTTGTCAGATACCCCAAAACAGTGCTACCAAACTTCTCCATGAAAAGAATCATGTAGCTCTGTGAGATGAATTCAGAAATCAAAAAACAGTTTCTCAGAAAGCTTGTTTTTGGTTTTATCTCAGGATATGTCCTTTTTAAAAATCAGCTTCAATGCACTCTCAAATATTCTATGGCAGATTCCAGGAAAACAGTGTTATCAAAGGGCTCACAGAAAAGTATGGCGTAATTCTGTGAGATGAATTCACACATTGCAAAGCAGTTTCTCAGAAAGCTTTCTAGTTTTCATCTGAGGATATTTCCATTTTCACTATGGGACTTTATGTTCTCCCAAACATCCCTTTGCAGATTCCACGAAAACAGTGTTAGCAAACTACTCCATGAAAAGAAATGTGTAACTTTGTGAGATGAATTCACACATCACAAAGAACTTTCTCAGAAAGCTTCTTTCTAGTTTTTATCTGAGGATATTTCCTTAGTCACCATAGGCTTCAATGCAATCCAAAATATCCCTTCTCAGTTTCCCCAAAAATGGTGCTGCCAAACTGATCCATGAAAATAATCGTGTAACACTGTGAGATGAATTAACATCTCACAAAGCGGTTTCTCAGAAGCTTCTTTGTAGTTTTTATATGAAGACATTCCTTGGTCACCATTAGCTTCATGCGCTCCGAAATATCTCATTGCAGATTCCAAGAAAACAGTGTTAGTAGACTACTCAATGAATAGAACAGTTTAACTCTGTGAAGTGAATTCACACATCTCAAAGCAGTTTCTCAGAAAGCTTCTTTCTAGTTTTTATCTGAGGATATTTCTTTTTTCACTGTAGACCTCAAAGCATTCCCAAATATCCCTTTGCAGATTCCACGAAAACAGTGTTAGCAAACTCCTCCATGAAAAGAAATCTGTAACTCTGTGAGATGAATTCACACATCACAAAGTATTTTCTCAGAAATCTTCTTTCTATTTTTTATCTGAGTATATTCCTTTGTCACCATAAGCTTCTATGCAATTCAAAATATCCTTTCTCAGATTCCCCAAAAGCAGTGCTAACAGACTGATCCATGAAAAGAATTATGTCACGTTATGAGATAAACTAACACATCTCAAAGCAGTTTCTCAAAAAGCTTTCTGGTTTTCATAGGAGGATATTTCCTTTGTCACCATACACTTCAAAGTGATCCAAAATATTGCTTCTCAGATTCCCCAAAAAGAGTGGTACCAAACTTCTTGAAAAGTATCGTGTACTTCTGTGAGATGAATTCACAAATCACAAAGCAGTTTCTCAGAAAGTTTCATTCTGCTTTTTATCTGAGGATATTTCTTTTTTTACTATGGACCACCATGCACTCCCAAATATCCCTTTGCAAATTACAGGAAAACAGTGTTAGCAAACTGCTCTATGAAAAGAAAGGTGTAACTATGTGAGATGAATTCACACAACACAGAGAACTTTCTCAGAAACTTTCTTTCTATTTTTTATCTAAGCATATTTCCTGTGTCACCGTAGGCTTCAATGCAATCCATTATATCCTTTCTCAGATTCCCCCAAAACAGTGCTAACAGACTGATCCTGGAAAAGAATGATGTAACTCTGTGTGAGGAATTCACTCATCACAAAGAAATTTCTCAGAAAGCTTCCTTCTAGTTTGTATCTCAGGATATTTTCTTTTCCACCATTGGCTTCCATGCACTCCCGAATAGCCCTTCTCAGACACCACAAAAACAGTGATGTCAAACTGCTCTCTAAACAGAAAGCTTCACCTCTATAAGATGAATGCACACATCACAAAGGAGTTATCAGAAATTTTCACTCCAGTTTTTACCTGAAAATATTTCCTTTTTCAACCATCACCTCTATCCACTACTGAATATCCCCTCGCATATTTCACAAAAACAGTGTTACCAAACTGCTCAATGAAAAGAAAGATTTAACTCTGTGAGATGAATTCACCCATCACAAAACAGTCTCTCAGAAAGCTTCTTTCTAGATTTTATCTGAGGGTATTTCTTTTTTGACCATAGGCTTCTCTGCACTCCAAATATCCCTTTGTAGATTCCACAAAAACAGGGTTACCACACTGCTCAATGAAAAGTGTGGTTTACTTGTTGGAGATGGACTGATTCATCACAAAGATATTTTTCAGAAAACTCCTTTTCAGTTTTATATGTGCATGTTTACTTTTCCACCATTAGACTCAATGTGCTCCCAAATATTCCTTCTCAGACACCACAAAAACTGTGATGCCAAACAGCTCAATCAACAAAATAGTTTATCTCTATGAGATGAATACACACGTCACAAAACACCTTCTCAAAAGCCTTGTCTCCAGTTTTAACTGAAGATATTTCCTTTTTCAACATAGGCCTTCATGAGCTCCTGAAAATCTTTCAGATTCCCCAAAAACAGTGCAACCAAACTGCTCCATGAAAAGAAAGGTGGAACTCTTTGAGATGAATTCAAAAATCCCAAAGCAGTTTCTCAGGAAGCTTCCTTCTAGTTTTTGTCTGAGGATATTCCCGTTGGAGCCATAGGCTTCAATATGCTATGAAATATCCCATTGCAGATTCCAATAAAACAGTGTTAGCAAACTGCTCAATGAAAACAAAGGTGTAACTCTGTGTGATGAATTCACACGTCTCAAAGCAGTTTCTCAGAAAGCTTCTTTCTAGTTTTTCTCTGAGTATATTTCCTTTTCCACCATAGGCCTCAACGTGCTCCCAAACATCCCTTTGCAGATTCCACGAGGACCATGTCAGCAAACTGTTCCATGAAAAGAAAGGTGTAACTCTGTGAGACAAATTGATACATCACAAAGAATTTTCCCAGAAAGCCTCTTTCTAGTTTTTATCTGAGGATATTTCCCATGTCATATGAGGCCTCAATTCGATCCAAAATATCCCATCAGATTCACCCAAAACACTGCTTCCAAACTGATCCATGAAAAGAATCATGTAATTCTGTGAGATGAATTCAGACAACACAAAACAGTATCTCAAAAGATTCTTTTGTTTTTTATCTGAGGATATTTCCATTTTCACCATATTCTTCAATGTGCTCCGAAAAATTGTATTGCAGATTCCACCAAAACAGTGTTATCAAGCTGCTCAATGAAAAGAGCAGTGTAACTCTTTGAGATGAATTCATACGTCACAAAACAGTTTCTCAGAAAGCTTCTTTCTAGTTTTTATGTGAGGATATTTCTTTTTTCACTATAGGCCTCTATGTGCTCCCAAATATCACTTTGTAGATTCCATGAAAACATTGTTAGTAAACTGCAGCATGAAAAGAAATGCGTAACTCTGTGAGATGAATTCTCCCATCACAAGAACTTTCTTAGAATGCTTCTTTCTAGCTTTCATCTGTAGGTATTTCCTTAGTCACCATAGGCTTCATTGCGTACCAAAGTATCTCTTTTCAGTTTCCCCAAAAACAGTGCTACCAAAGTGATAAATGAAAAGAATTGTGGAACTCTCTGAAATGAATTAACATATCTGAAAACAGTTCTCAGAAAGCTTCTTCATAGTTTTTATATGAGAATAAATTCTTTGTCACCAAATCACAAATCACTTTCTCAGAAAATTTCTTTCTAGCTTTTGTCTAAGGATTTTTCCTTTTCATAATAAGCCTCAGTGCACTCCGAAATATCCCATTGCAGATTTCAAGAAAACTGTGTTTGCCAACTGCTCAGGGCACAAAACAGTGTAACTCTGCGAGCTGAATTCACGCATCACAATGTGGTTTCTCAGAACATTTCTTTCCAGTTTTTCATTGAGAATATTTCCTTTTTCACTATAGACCTGAATGCACTCCCAAATATCCCTTTGCAGATTTCATGAAAACAGCGTTAACAAACTGCACCATGTAAAGAAAGGTGTAACTCTGTGAGATGAAATTACACATCACAGAGAACTTTCTCAGAATGATTCTTTCTAGCTTTTATCTAGGGATATTTCCTTTGTCACCATAAGCTTCAATGTCCTCCAAAATATCTCATTGCCGATTCCAAGAAAACAGGATTAGCAAACCGCACAATGAAAAGAACAGTATAACTGAGTGTGATGAATTCACACAACACAAAGCAGTTTCTCACAAAGCTTCTTTCTAGTTTTCTATGAGGATATTTCCTTTTCACCATAGACCTCAATGAGCTCCCAAATATCCCTTTGCAGATTTCACAAAACAGTGGTAGCAAACTGCTCCATGAAAAAAAGGTGTAATTCTGTGAGATGAATTCTTTCCAGTTTTTATGAGTGTATTTTCTTTGTCATCAAAAGCTGCAATGCAATCCGAAATATCCCGTTGAAGATTCCAAGAAAAGAGTGTTAGCAAACTGTTGAATGAAAAGAACAGTGTAACTCTGTGAGATGAATTCACACATCACAAAGCAGTTTCTCAGAAGGTTCTTTTTGTTTTTTATTTGAGGATATTTTACTTGTCACCACAGGTTTCAATGCGATCCAAAATATCCCTTCTCAGATTCCCAAACACAGTGCTACCAAACTGATCCATGAAAAGAAGCGTGTAACGCTGTTTGATGAATTCACAAACCACAAAAT
>NW_016818003.1:0-1218 GCF_001698545.2 Rhinopithecus bieti | reverse complement strand
CTGAGGATATTTTCTTTGTTACCTTAGGCTTCAACACAGTCCAAAATATCCCTTCTCATATCCCCAAAAACAGTGTTATCAAACTGCTCCATGAAAAGAATGGTGTAATATTTTGAAGTGAATTCACGCATCACAAAGCAGTTTCTCAAAAGCTTCTTTCTAGTTCTTATCTGAGGATATTTCCTTTTCACCATAGACCACAATGCACTTGGAAGTATCCCTCTTCAGATTCCACGATAACTGCTCAGTGACAGCAAAGTCCTCCACAAAAGAAACGTGTAACTTTGTAAGTTGAATTAACATATCACAAAGCAGTTTCTCAGAAAGCATCTTTCCAGTTTTATATTGGGATATTTCCGTTGTCACTATAGGCTTCAATGCGATCCAAAATACCCCTTCTCAAATTCCCCAAAACACTGCCAGCAAACTGATCCATGTAAAGAATTGTTTACCAATGTGGGATGAATGAACACATCACAAAGCAGTTTCTCAGAAAGATTTTTTCCAGCTTTTATATGATATTATTTAATTTGTCACCATAAGCAGGATTGCACTCAGAAAATACCATTGCAGATTCCAAGAAATCAGTGTTGGCAAACTACTCAATGAAAAGAAAGGTGTAACTCTGTGAGATGAATTCACAGACCACAAAGAAGTTTCTCAGACAGCTTATTTCTAGTTTTATCTGAGGGAATTTCCTTTGTCACCATAGGCTTCAATGCGATCCAAAACATCTCATCTCAGATTCCTCAAAACAGTGCTACCAAACTGATTCATGAAAAGAATCATGTAACTCGGTGAGATGAATTACCACACCACAAAGACGTTTCATGCAAAACTTCTTTCTAGTTTTTTTTAAGGATATTTCCTTTGTCAAAATAAGCTTCAATGCACTCTGAAATATCCCATTGCAGGTTCCAAGAAAACAGTGGTTGCAAACTTCTCAATGAAAAAAACAGTGTAACTCTGCGGGATGAATTCACACATCACAAAGCAGTTTCTCAGAAAGCTTATTTCTAGTTATTATCTGAGGATGTTTCCTTTTCTCTATAGGCCTCAATGCTCTCCCAAATAACCCATTGCAGATTTCATGAAATCAGTGTTAGCAAACTGCTCCATGGAAAGAAAAGTGTAACTCTGTGAAATGAAATCACACATCACAAAGCAGATTCTCTGAAAGCTTCTTTCTCATTTTATCTGAGGATATTTCCTTACTAA
>NW_016818002.1:94379-109706 GCF_001698545.2 Rhinopithecus bieti | reverse complement strand
TTGCAACGTACCCTAGAACTTAAAGTATAATAATAAATAAAAAAATAGAAAGGAACTATATGTGAAACAGCTTTGTTATGGGTGGATTCATCTCACAGAGTTAAACTTTTCATATACCACAGGTTGGAAATGCTTTTTGGAAAATCTGCAAAGGGATATTTGGGATTCCATTGAGGCATACTGGGAAAAAAAGAATATTCCCAGATAAAAGCTAGAAAGAAGCTATCTGTCAAACTTCGTTGTGATGTGTCATTTCACCTCACAAAATTACACCTTTCTTTTAATTCAGCAGATTGGCAACACTCTAATTGGAGAATCTGCGAAAGGACCTTTGGGAGCCCATTAAGGCCCATGGGGAAATACTGAATATCCCCAGATACAAACTAGAAAGAAGTTATCTGTGAAACTGCTTTGTGGTGTGTAAATTTATCTCACAGTGCTAAACCTTCCTTTTGATTAATCAGGTTGGAAACACTCTTTTTGTGGAATCTGTCGATGGACATTTGGGAGCCCATTGAGGCCTATTGGGAAATCCTGAATATCCCCAGATAATAATAAAAAGAAATGACCTGTGAAACAGTTTTGTGATGTGTGAATTCTCCTCACAGATGTAATCTTTCTTTTGATTCAGTAGGTTGGAAGCACTCTTACTGGAGAATCTGTGAAATGACATTTGGTAGCCCATTGTGGTCTATGTGAAAAACAAAATATCCCCAGATAGAAATTAGAAAGAAGCTATCTATGAAACTGCTTTGTGATGTGTAGATTCCTTTAAGAGAGTTAAACCTTTTTTTGATTCAGACGGTTGGAAAAATTATAAATGGAGAATCTACTAAGGGACATTTTGGAGATGTTTTGGGCCTATGGGGAAAAACTGAATATCCCTATATATAACTTGAAAGAAACTATCTGTGAAACTGCTTTGTGTTGTGTGCATTCCTCTCCCAGAGTTGAATCTTTCTTTTGATTCAGCATGTTGGAAATATTCTTTTTGGAGAATCTGCAAAGCAACATTTGAAAGCCCATGAGGCTTAAGGGAAAAATTGCATATACCTAGAAAAAAACCAGAAAGGAAGAATGTATCAAGTTCTGCTGTGATGTTTGCATTCATTGTATGAAGTTAAATATTTGTTCTCATTCAGAAGGTTGGAAACACTTTATTTCGAGAATATGGGAAATGACATTTGGGAGCACATGGAAGCCTATGCTAAAATACAGAATTTCCCCCGATAAAATCTAGAAAGGAGCCATCTGTGAAACTGTTTTTTGATGTGTGGATTCACCTCATAGAGATAAATCTTTCTTTTGCTTCAGCAGGTTTGAAACACTCTTTTGGTAGAGTATGTGAAGGGACATTTTGGAGCCCATTGAGTTCTACGGGGAAAACAGAAAGTCCCCTTACAAAACTAGAACAAATCTTTCTATTAAACTACTTGTGATGTGTGGATTCATCTCACAGAGCTAAGTATTTCTTTTGATTCAGCACGTTCTCTTTTTGGAGAATCTGCAAAGGGACTTTGATGAGTCCATTGAGGCCTCTTGGGAGAAATGGAATATACCCAGATAAAGCAAGAAAGAAGCCATGTGTCAAACTGCTTTGTGATGTGTGAATTTATCTCACAGTATTAAGCCATTCTTATGACTTAGCAGGTTGGAAACACTCTTTTTGGAGAATCTGTGAAGGAATATTTGATAGCCTTTTAATGCCTACGGGGAAAATGGAATATCTCCCATAGAAAACTACAAAGAGGGATCTGTGAAACTGCTTTGTGATGTGTGGATTCATCTCACAGAGTTAAACCTTTCTTTTGATTCAGCTTGTTTGAAACTCTCTTTTTGGATAATCTGTGAAAAACACTTGGGAGCCTATTGAGGCCTACAAAATTAAACGACATACCCCCAGATAAAAAATTGAAAGACTCCATCTGTGAAACTACTTTGTGATGTATGGATTCATCTCACGAAGTTAAGGCTTTCTTTTGATTCAGCCTTTTGGAAACAATTTTTTGTAGGATCTGCAATGAGATATTGGGGAGCCCATTGAGGCCTGTTGGGAAAATTGGAATATTTCCAGATTAAAACTGAAAAAAGCTATCTGTGAAAGGGCATTGTGATTTTTGGATTTATCTCACAGAGTTAACCCTTTCTTTTGAGAAAACACGTTGGAAACACTCTTTTTGGAGGGTCTGCCATGGGACATTTAGTAATCTGTTGAGGCCTATGGGGAAAAATTGAATATCCCCAGAAAGAAGGTATGCTATCTGTGAAACTGCTTTGTGATTTATGGACTCATCACACAGAGTTAAACATTTCTTTTGATTAAGCAGGTTGTAAACACTCTTATGGTAAAATCTGCAAGTGGACATTTGGGAAACCATTGAGGCCTATGGGAAAAACTGAATATCCCCAGTCCAAACTGGAAAGCAGCTATCTGTGAAACTGCTGTGTGAGGGGTGGATTCATCTCACAGTATTAAAACTTTTTTTGATCAACAGGTGGAAACACTTTTTTAGAGAATACACGAAGGGACATTTGGGAGCCCATTGATGCATATGAGGAAAAACAGAACATTTCCCAATGAAAATTAAAATGAAGTTATCCACAAAACTGCATTGTGATGTGTGGCATCATCTCACAGAATTTACTTTTTTTTAATCCAGCAGGTTGAAAACACTCTTTTTGGAGAATCTGCAAAGGTACACTTGGAAGCCCATTTAGGCCTAAGGGGAAAAACTGAACGTCCCTGCATGAAAACTACAGTGAATCTATCTGTGAAACTACTTTGTGATGTGTGGATTCACCTTAAAGAGGTAAACTTTACTTTTGATTCAGCAGGTTGGAAACATTCTTTTTGTAGTATCTGTGAAAGAACATTTGGGATCCCATTGAGGCCTATGGGGAAAAACAGAATATCTCCACATAAGAACCAGAAAAAAGATATCTGTGACACTGGTTTGTGATGTGTAGATTCATTTCACAGGCTTCATCCTTGCTTTTGATATAGAAGGTTGGAAACACTTGTTCTGTATAATCTGTGAAGGAACAGTTGGTAACCAATTGAGGCTGATAGAAAATACCTGTATATCCCAAGATAAAAACTAAAAAGGATCTCTTCATGAAGCTGCTTTATGATGTGTGGATTCATCTCAAAGAGTTAAACCTTTCTTTAGGTTTAGGAGCTTGGAAACATTATTTTTGTAGAATCTGCAAAGGAACATTTGGGAGCCTGTTGAGGCCTACGGGGTAAACAAGAATATCTACAAATAAAAACTAGAAAGAACTTATCCATGAAACTGCTTTGTGATGTGTGGATTCATCTCACAGGGATAAAACTTTATTTTGATCCAGGAGGTTTGAAACACTCTTTTTGTAGAATCTGTGAATGGACAATTAGTTGCCCATGGAGGCTTAGAGGAAAATGGAATTTCCCCAGATAAAATCTAGGAAGAAGCTACCTATGAAACTCCTTTTTGATGTGTGCATTCATCTCACAGAGTTGCACTTTTCCTTTGATTCAGCAGGTTAAAAACATGCTTTCTGGAGAATCTGCAAAGGAACATTTGGAAGCCCATTGAGGCCTGTGGGGAAAAACCAAATATCACCATTTGAAAAGTAGAAAAGAGCTATCTGTGAAACTGCTTTGTGATGTGTGGATTCATCTCACAAAGCTAAACATTTCTCTTTATTCGGCAGGTTGGAAACACTCTTTTTTTAGAAATTTCAAGTGGACATTTGGGGGCCCATTGTGGCCTATGGGGAAAACAAAATATCCCTAGAGAAAACTACAAAGAACCTATCTGTGTAGCTGCTTTGTGATATGTGGATTCATCTCACAGAATTAAACCTATGTCTTGATTCAGGAGGTTGGAAACACCTCTATTTTATAATCTGTGAAGGGAAATTTGAAGCCCATGGAGGCCTATGTGGAATCTCAAATATCCCCAGGTAAAAACTAGAAAGAAGCTATCTGTGAAAATGCTTTGTGATATTTGGAGTCATCTCACAGAGTTAAAGGTTTCTTTTGATTTAGCAGATTGGAAAAACTCCTTATGGAGAATTTGTTAAGGGACATTTGGGAACCCAGTGTGGTCTATGGGGAAAAACCGAATATCTCCAGATAAAAACTAGAAAGAAGCTATCTGTGAAACTGCTTCATGATGTGTGAATCCACCACACAGAGTTAAACCGTTCTTTTGATTCAGGAGGTTAAAACCACTTTTGTAGAATCTGTAAAGGGACATATTGGAGCTCATTTTGGTCTACAGGAAATAACTGAACATGCCATATAAAACTATAAAAACTATCCCTCAAACTGGTTTTAATTCCTGATTCAACTCACCGAGTTAAAATTTCCTTTGATTCAGCTGTTTGGAAATTCTCTTTTTGGCGAATCTGTGATGGCACTTTTGGAAGCCCTTTGAGGGCTGTGAGGATAAACAGACACAAAGTAAAATATAGCTATCTGTGAAACTGTTTTGTGGTGTTTGGATTCATCTCACAGAGTTAAAGGTTTCATTTGATTCAGCAGGTTGGAAACACTATTTTCAGAGACTCTGCAAAGGGATATTTGGGAAGACTTTGAGGCCTATGGGGAAAAAATGGAATATCCTCAGATAAAAACTAGGAAGAACTTATATGTGAAACTTCTTTGTGATGTATGGATTCATCTCACAGAGTTAAAACTTTCTTTTGATGCACCAGGTTGGTAACATTCTTTTTGGACATTCTGCAAAGGATCATTTGGGAGTTCATTGAGACCTGTGGAGAATAACAAAATATCCCCAGATAAAAGCTTGAAAGAATCTATCTTTGAAACTGTTTGTGATGTAGGGATTCATCTCACAGAGTTAAATCTTACTTTGAGTTCAGCAGGTTGGAAACACTCTTTGAGGAGAATCTGTGAAGTCATATTTTTGAGTGCATTGAGGCCTTTGGGGAAAAACTAAATATCCCCAGATAAAAACTAGAAAGCAGCTATTTGTGAAAGTAAAATGTGAGGTGTGGATGCACCTCAGAGAGTTAACCTTTCTTTTGATTCAGCAGGTTGGAAACACTCCTTTTTTAGAGTCTGCGAAGAGACATTTGGGAAGCCATTGAGGCCGATGGAAAAAAGCGACTATCCCTAGTTAAAAATCAGAAAGAAGCTATCTGTGAAACTTCTTTGTGATGTGTGGATTAATCGCACAGGATTAAACATTTCTTTTGATTTAGAATGTTGGAAACACTCTTTCTGCAGTACCTTTGAAGGGATTTTTGGGAGCCTATTAAAGCCTAGGAGAAAAAAAAGGAATATCCCCATATAAAAACTAGGAAGATACTCTCTGTGAAACTGCTTTGTGATGTGTGGATTCATCTCACAGAGTTAAACCTTAGATATAATCCAGCAGTTTGGAAACACTCTTTTAGTAGAATCTGTGAAGGGACATTTGGGAGCCCGTTGAGGCATATGGGAAAAAACAGAATATTTCCAGATAAAACGAGGAAGAATCTATGCATGAAACTGGTTTTTTATGTGTATATTCAACTCTCAGAGTTAAACCTTCCTTTCAGTCCAGCTGGTTGAAAACACTTTTGGAGAATCTGTGATGGGACATTTTTGTGCCATTTGAGACCCATGGGGAAAAACCAAATATCTCCAGATAAAAAAAGAGACAATCTGTGGAACTGCTTTGTAATGTGTGGATTCATGTCACAGAATTAACCATTTCTTTTGATTCAGCAATTTAGAACCAGTTCTTTTGGATAGTCTATGAACAGACATTTGGGAGCCCACTGAGGCCTATGGGAAAAAACAGAATATCCCCAGATAAAAACTAGAAAGAAGCTATCCGTGAAACTGCTTTGTGATGTGTGGATTCACCTCACAGAGGTGAAGGTTTCATTTGATTCAGAAGGTTGGAAACACTCCTTTTGTAGAATCTACTAGGGGGACATTTGGGAGCCCATTGAGGTCTATGGGGAAAAATGATTATCCACATATAAAAACTAGGAAGGAGCCACCCATGAAACTGCTTTATTATGTGTGGATTCATTTCACAGAATTAAAACTTTCTTTTGATGCAGCAGGTTGGAAATACTCTTTTTGCAGAATGTGAAGGGACATTTGGAGCCCATTGAAGTCTATGGGGAAAACATGAATATTCTGTTATAAAACTTTAAAGAAGTTATCCATGAAACTGCTTTTGATGTGTGGATTTATCTCACAGAGTTAAACCTTTCTTTGATTCAGCAGGTTTGGAACTCTCTTTTTGTAGATTCTCCAAAAGGACATTTGAGAACACATTGAGACCTTAGGGACAAAATAGAGTATCCCCAGATAAAAACAAGAATAAAAGCTGTCAGAGAAACTGCTTTGTGATGTGTGGATTCATCTAATAGTGTTAATCCTTTTTTTCAGCAGGTTAAAACAATTCTTTTCGTAGTGCTTTGTCATGTATGGATTCATATCACAGAGTTAAACATTTCCTTGAATTCAGCAGGCTGAAAACATTCTTTTTGTAGAATCTGTAATGGCACATTTAAGAGATCATAAGGCATCTTTGGAAAAACAGAACACTCCCAGATGAAAACTAGAAAGAAGCTATACGTGAATCTCCTTTGTGATGTGTGGATTCATCTCTCAGAGTCAAACCTTCCTTTTGATTCAGCAGGTTGGAAACAATCTTTTTGGAGAATCTGTGAATGCATATTTTGGAGGCCATTGAGGCCTATGAGGAAAAACCAAATATCCCCAGATAAAAAGCAGAAAGAAACTATCTGTGAACGTTCTTTCTGAAGTGTGGATTCATCTCACAGGATTAAACCTTTCTTTTGATTCAGTAGGTTGAAAACACTCTTTCGGAGAATCTGAGAAGGGACATTTGGGTGCTATTGAGGCTTGTGGGGAAAGGCCGAGTATTCTCAGATGAAAACTAGAAAGAAACTATCTGAGAAACTGATTTTGGATGTGTGGATTTATCTCACAAAATTAAACTTTTCTTTTGATTCAGCAGGTTTGGAACTCTCTTTTTGTAGAGTCTCCAAAAGGACATTTGAGAAAACATTG
This sequence comes from Rhinopithecus bieti, assembly GCF_001698545.2. Taxonomy (NCBI): domain Eukaryota; kingdom Metazoa; phylum Chordata; class Mammalia; order Primates; family Cercopithecidae; genus Rhinopithecus; species Rhinopithecus bieti. The sequence continues at coordinate 102,661 of NW_016818002.1, read as the reverse complement.
AGACCTTAGTGACAAAACCGAGTATCCCCAGATAAAAACTAGAAAAAAGTTGTCAGAGAAGCTTCTTTGTGATGTGTGGATTCATCTCACAGAGATGAAACTTTCTTTTGAATCAGTGGGTTGGAAAAACTCTATTTTTAGAATCTGTGAAGGGAAATTTGGGAGCCCATTGAGGATTATGTGAAAAAGCCGAATATCCCCAGATAAAAACTAGAAAGGATCTATATATGCAACTGCTTTCTGATGTGTGGATTCATCTCACAGAGAGCAACCTTTTGATTCAGCAGGTTTGGAACTCTCTTTTTGTAGAGTCTCCAAAAGGACATTTGAGAAAACATTGAGACCTAGTGACAAAACCGAGTATCCCCAGATAAAACTAGAAAAAAGTTGTCAGAGAAGCTTCTTTGTGATGTGTGGATTCATCTCACAGAGATGAAACTTTCTTTTGAATCAGTGGGTTGGAAAACTCTATTTTAGAATCTGTGAAGGGAAATTTGGGAGCCCATTGAGGATTATGTGAAAAGCCGAATATCCCCAGATAAAACTAGAAAGGATCTATATATGCAACTGCTTTCTGATGTGTGGATTCATCTCACAGAGAGCAACCTTTCTTATGAATGAGCAAGTTGGAAACATTATTTTTGTAGGATCTGCAAAGAGACATTTGGGAGCCTATTGGGGTCTGTGGGAAAACTGAACGCTCCAGAGAAAACTAGAAAAAAGTATCTGCAAAACTGCTTTGTTATGTGTTGATTCATCTCACAGAATTAAACCTTTCTTTTGACTAAGCAGGTTGGAATCACTCTTTTCGGATTATCTGTGAAAGCACATTTGAGAGCCCATTGAGGTCTCTGGGGAAAAACATTTTATACCCAGATAAAAACTAGAGAGACGCTTTCTGTGAAACTGTGTTGTGATGTTTGGATTCATCTCACAGAATTAAATCTTTTTGTTGATTGAGTATGTTGTAAACACTAGTTTTGGAGGATCTGCAAATAGACATTTGAGAGTCCATTGAGGCCTATAGAAAAATACTGAATATCCAAAGATAAAACCGGAAAGAAGCTATCTGTTAAGCTGCTTCATGGTATGTGGAATCATCTCACAGAGTTAAACCTTTCTTTTGATTCAGCAGGTTGTTAGCACTTATTTTGGAGAATCTGCTAAAGGACATTTGGGAGCCTGTTGAAGCCTAGGGGGGAAAACTGGATATACCCAGATAAAAACTAGAATCTATCTGTGAAACAGTTTTGTTGTGTGTAAATTCATCTCAAAGAGGTAAACCTTTCCTTTGATTCAGCAGTTTGGAAACACTTTTCTCTGGGGTATCTGTGAAGGTATATTCGGGTGCCCAATGAGGTCTATAGGAAAAAGCTGAATATCCCCAGATAAAAACTAGAAATAAGCTATCTGTGAAATTGCTTTGTGATGTGTGGATTCATCTCACAGAGTTAAACCTTTCTTTTGATTCAGCGGGTTGGAAACATTCTCTTTGGAGAATCTGCAAAGGGACATTTGGGAACGGATTGAGGCCTATCAGGGAAGTCAGACTATCCTTAGATAAAAACTATTAAGAAGCTATCTGTGAAACTGCTTTGTGATGTATGGATTCACCTCACAGAGGTAAACCTTTCTTCAGGATTAGCAGGTTGGAAACGTTCCTTTCAGAGAATCTGCTAAGGGAGATTTGGAAGCCCATTGAGGTCTAAAGGGATAAACAGAATACACCCAGATAAAAACTGGAAAGATTCTATCTGTGAAAATGCTTTGCTATGTGTTGATTCATCTCACTGATTGTCATCTTAATTTTGATAAAGCAGGTTGGAAACACTCTTTATGGAGAATCTTCATAGGGAAATTTGGGAGCACATTGAGGCCTATTGGGATAACTGAATATTCACGGAAAAAACATAGAAAGAAGCTATCTGTGAAACTGCTTTGAGATGTGTGGATATATCTCCTGCAGTTAAACCTTTCTTTTGATTTCACAGGTTAAAAATGCTCTTTTGGGAGAATCTGTGAAGGGACATTTGGGAACCCATTGAGGCCTATGGGTAAAAAGTGAATATCACTAGACAAAAATTAGATAAAAGCTATCTGTGAAATGGTTTTGTGATGTGTACATTCATCTCACAGAGCTAAACCTTTCTTTTGATTCAGCAGTTTGGAAACACTTTTTTTTTGAGTATCTGTGAAGGTACATTAGGGTGCCCAATGAGGTCTATGGGAAAAAACTGTATATCCCCATATAAAAACTAGAAATAAGCTATCTGTGAATTGGCTTTGTGATGTGTGGATTCATCTCACAGAGTAATAAGTTTCTTTTCATCCAGCAGGTTGGAAAGACTCTTGTTGGAGAATTTATGAAGGGACATTTGGGATATCATTGAGGTCTATGGCAAAACAAAACAAAACAAATATCCCCAGATGAAAACTAGAAAGAAGCCATCTGTGAAACTGCTTTGTGATTTGGGGATTCATCTCACTGAGTTAATCCTTTTCATTTTTTTATTCAGCAGGCTAGGAACACTCTTTTTAGAGAATCTGTGATGGGACATTTGGGAGCCCATTGAGGCCTATGGGGAAAACCGAATATCCCCAGATAAAACAAAAAACAAGTTATCTGTGAAACTGGTTTGTGACATGTGGATTCATCTCATAGAGTTATACCTCTCTTTTTATTCAGCAGTTTGGAAACAATTTTTTGGAGCATCTTCGAAGTGACATTTGGGAGGCATTTGAAGGCTATGGGGCAAAATTGAATATCCCCAGATAAAAACTAGGGCAAAGCTATTTGCAAAACTCTTTTTTGATGTGTTGATTCATCTCACAGAGTTCAACCTTTGTTTTGATTCAACATGTTGGAAACACTCTTCTTGGGGAATCTGTGAAGAGACATTTGGAAGCCCATTGAGGCCTATGCAGACAAACTGAATATCCCCAGATATAAACTACCAAGAAGCAGTCTGTGAAATTGCTTTGTCATGTGTAGATTCATTTAATAAAGTTTAAACTTTCTTTTGATTCAGCAGGTTGGAAACACTCCTTTTGTAGAATCTGCAAAGGGACATTTAGGAGCCCATCAAGGTCTATGGGGAAACATGAAATATCTCCAGATAAAAACTAAAAAGAAGCTATCCGTGACACTGCTTTGTCATGTGTGAGTTCCTCTCAGGGTACTAAACCTTTATTTTGATTCAGAAGGTTGGAAACACTATTTTTGTAGGATCTGTGAATAGACATTTGGGAGCCCATAGAGGTCTAGGGGAAAATCATATATCCCCAGATAAAAACTAGAAATACGTTATCTGGAAAACTGCTTTGTGAGCTGTGGATTAATCTCACAGTGTTAAAACTTTCTTTTGACCCAGAAGTTTGGAAACACTTTTTTTACGAAATCTGTGAAGGGACATTTGAGAGCCCATTGAGGCCTATGGAAAAAAATACCTGAATATAAACAGAAAAAACTAGAAAGATTTTTTTTCATAAAACCACATTGTGTTGTGTAGATTCATCACATAGAGTTACACCTTTCTTTAAATTCAGCAGATTGGAAATTCTCTTTTTGGAGAATCTGCAAAGGAACATTTGGTAGCCCATTTTGGCCAATGGTAAAAAAACGAATATACCCAGACAAAATCAAGAAAGAAACTATCTGTGAAACTACTTTGTGAAGTGTGGATTCATCTCACACAGTTAAGACTTTCTATTGATTCAAAAGGTTGGAAATCATCTTTTTGGAAAATCTGCAAAGGGACATTTGGAGACCCATTTAGGCTTTTATCCCCACATAAAAACTAGATGGAAGTTATTTGCAAAACTGCTATTTGATGTGTGGATTCATCCTAGAGAGAGTCAAATATATCTTTTGATTCAGAAGGTAGCAAACACTTTTTGTGGAGAATCTGCAAAAGGACATTTGGGAACCCACTGAGGTCTAGGCAGAGACACAGAATATCCCCAGATAAAAACTAGAAAGAAGCTGTCTGTGAAACTGACTTGTGATGTGTGGATGTGTATCATGGAGTTAAAACTTTCTTTTGATTCAACAAGTTGGAAACACTTTTTTTTGGAGAATCTTTGAGAGGATATTTGGGAGCCCATTGAGGCATATTGGGAAAAACCAAATATGCCAAAATAATAACTAGAAAGAAGTTCTCTGTGAAACTGCTCCATGATTTGGGGATTCAACACAAAGATTTAAACCTTACTTTTGAATCAGTACATTGGAAACACTCTTTTTGGAGTTTCTGCAAAGGGACATTTTGTAGCCCATTGACGCCTATGGGGAAAACTTGAATATCCTTAGATAAAATCTAGAAAAAACTATCTGTAAAACTCTCTTGTAATAAGTGGATTCGTCTCACAGAGTTACACTTTTCTTTTGATTCAGCAGGTTGGAAACACTCTTTTGGAAAATCTACAAAGGGACTTTTGGGAGTCCATTGGTGCATATGGGGCTAAACCAAATATCCCCTGATAAAAACTAGGAAGAAGCTATCTGTGAAACTGCTTTGTGATGTGTGAATTTATCTCACGGAGTTAAACCCTTTCTGGAGAATCTGTGAACAGTCATTTGGGAGCCCATATGGCTTATGGGGATAAACCGAATGTCCCCAGATAAAAACTAGAAAGAAGGTATCTGCGAAACTGCTTTGTGATGTATCGATTAATCTTACAGAGCTAAACTTTTCTTTTGATTCAGCAGCTTGGAAACACTCATTTTGGAGAGTCTGTGAAGGGACATTTGGGAGCCCATTGATGCCTCTGGGGAAAAACTGAATATCCCACGTATAAACTAGAAAGAAGTGATCTGTGAAACTGCTATTGGAGGTGTGGATTCATTTCACAGATCTAAACCATTTCCTTGATTAAGCAAATTAGAAATACTTCTTTTGTAGTATCTGCAGAGAGACATTTGGGAGCCCTTTAAGTCCTATAGGGAGAAACAGAATATCCTCAGATAAAAACTAGAAAGAAACTATCTGTGAAACTGCTTGGTGATGCATAGATTCATCTAACAGAGTTAAAACTTTCATTTGATTCAGCAGGTTGGAAAGACCCTTTTTGTAGAATCTGAGAAGGAACATTAGAAAACCCATTGAAGCCTCTGGGGAAAAGCAGAATATCCCCAGATAAAACCTAGAAAGAAGATATTTGTGAAACTGCTTTGTGGTGTGTCGATTCATCTCACAGAGTTAAACTTTCTCTTGACTCAGCTGGTTGGAAAACACTCTTATTGTGGAATCTCTGAATGGCGATTTGAGAGCCCACTGGGACCAATGGGTAAAATTGAATATCCCAAGATAAAACTAGAAAGAAGCTATGTGTGAAACTGCTTTGTGATGTGTGGATTCATCTCAGAGTTAAACCTATCTTATGATTCAGTAGGTTGGAAAAACCTTTTTGGGAGAATCTATGATGGAATATTTGGGAGCCCATTGAGGCCTATGGGGAGAAAGCAAATATCCCCACATAAAAACGAGAAATAACCTTTCTTTAAAACTGGCTTGTGGTGCATGGATTCATTTCACATAGTTATCCTTTCTTTTGATTCAGCAAGTTGGAAAAACTCTTTTTGTAAAATCTGCGAAGCAACATTGGGAGCTTACTTTGGCTCCTGGAAAACAACACAATATCCCAAGATAAAAACTAGAAAGAAGCTCTCTGTGAAACTACTTTGTGATGTGTGGATTCATCTCACAGATATAAACCTCTCTATTGAATCAGCAGATTAGAAACACTATTTCAAAAGAATTAGCAAAGGTATATTTGAGCCCATTGATGCCTATGGTGAAAAACCAAATATCACCAGAGAGTTACTATCAAGAAGGTGAAACTTCTTTGTGATGTTTGGAATCATATCACAAATTTAAACTTTTCCTTTGATTCAGCATGTTGGAAACACTCTTTTTGGAGAATCTGTGAAGGGACTTTAAGAGTCCATTGAGGCTTATAAAAAAATATATCCCCAGATAAAAAATAGAAAGAAGCTATTTGTGAAACTGCTTTGTGATGTGTTGATTTGTTTCACAGAGTAAAATTTTTCTTTTCATTCAGCACGTTGGAAACACTCTGTTTTGAGAATCTGCAAAGAGAAAATTGTGAACCAACTGAAGCCTATAAGAAAAAAGCAAATATCCCCAGATAAAACTAGAAAGAAGCTTTTGTGAAACTCCTTTGTGATGTGTGGATTCATCTCACAAAGTTTAACCATTCTTGTGATTTAGCAGGTTGGAACCACTCTTTTTGGAGAATCTGCAAAAGGACATTTGGGAACCCATTGCAACCTATGGGGAAAAGATGAATATCCTCAGATGAAACTCGAAAGAATATATCTGGGAAGCTGACTTTTGATATGTGAATTCATTTCACAGAGTTAATCCTTTCTTTTGATTCTGCAAGTTAAAACCGCTATTTTTGGAGAATCGGTGATGGGACATTTGGGGACCAATTATCACCTAAAAGGAAAAAGGAAATATCCCCAGATAGAAACAAGAAAGAAGCTATCTGTGAAACTGATTTGCAATGTGTGGATTCACCTCACAGAGCTAAACCTTTCTTTTGATGCAGCAAGTTGAAAACACTCTTTTTGGAGAATCTGTGAATGGGCATTTTAGAGACCATTGAGGCCTATGGGAGAAAACCGAATATCCCTAGATAAAAACTAGAAAGAAGTGATCTCTTAAACTGCTTTGTGATGTGTTGATTCATCTCACAGAGTTAAACTTTTCTTTTGATTCAGCAGATTGGAAACACTAGTTTTGTAGAGTCTGTGAAGAGACATTTGGGAGTCCAATGAGGCCTATAGGGAAAAACAGAATTATTCAAATAAAAACTGGAAAGAAGTTAGCTGTGAAACTGATTTGTGATGTGTGCATTCATCTCACAGAGAGCTAAACCATTCCTTTGATTCAGGAGGTTGGAAACACTCTTTTTTTAGACATTATTGGGACATTAGGGAGCCCATTGAGGCCTATGGAATAGAACCAAAACCTCCAGATAAAACTAGAAAGAATCTATCTGACAAACTGCTTTGTAATACGTGGATTCATCTCACAGCATTAAACCTTTGTTTTATTTATCTGGTTGGCAACACTATATTTGGAGAATCTGCAAAGGGACATTTTGGAGCCCATTGAGTCCTATGGGTAAACACAGAAGATCCCCAGATAAAAGCTAGAAAGGAGCTATGCATGAAACTGTTTTGTGATGCATGGATTCATCTGACAGAGATCAAACTTTCTTTTGATTCAGCAGGTTGGAAACACTCTTTTTGAATAGTCTTGGAAAGACATTTGGGAACCCCTTGATGCCTATAAGGAAAATCCAAGTATTACCGGTAGAAAGTAGAAAGAAGCTATCTGTGAAACTGCTTTCTGAGAAGTGACTCATGTCACAGGGTTAAACTTATCTTTTGATTCAGAAGGTTGGAAAAACTCTTAAAGTAGAATCAGTGAAGCGACATTTGGGACCCCATTGAGGTCTAGAGGAAACAACGAATATCCCTAGATAAAAACTAGAAAGAAGCTATCTTTGAAACTGCTTTGTGACGTGTGCATTCATCATACAGAGTTAAATATTTCTTTGATTCAACAGGTTGAAAGCACTCTTTTTGGAGAATCTGTAAAGGGACATATGGGAGCCCATTGAGGCATATGGGAAAAAAAACAAATATCCTCAGATAAAAACTAGAAAGAAGGTATCTGTGAAACTGCTTTGTGATGTGTGGATTCATTTCACAGAGATAAAACTTTAATTTGATTCAACAGGTTGGAAACACTATTTTTGAAGAATCTGCAAAGGAATATTTGGGAGCCCATTGAGATCTATGGGAAAAAACAGAATATCTTCAGATGAAAACTAGAAAAAAGCTATCTTTAAAACTGCTGTGTGATGGGTGTACTCATCTCACACAGTTAAAACTTTATTTTGATCCTTTAGGTTGGAAACACTTTTTTAGGAGAATATGTGAGGGGACATTTGGGAGCCCATTGAGGCCTATGTGGCAAAACCGAATATCCCCAGATAAAAAACAGAAAGAAGCTATCTGTGAAACTGCTTTGTACATTCATCTCACTAAGATAATCCTTTCTTTCGATTCAGCAAGTTGGAAACACTCTCTTTGGAAAATCTGTGAAGGGATATTTGGAAGCCCATTGAGGCCTATGGAGAAAAACTGAATATTCCCAAACAAGAACAAGAAATAAGCTATATCTGAAACTGCTATGTGGTGTGCAGATTCATCTCACCGAGATAAACATTTCTTTTTTTTTTTTTTT
>NW_016818002.1:58177-91732 GCF_001698545.2 Rhinopithecus bieti | reverse complement strand
AAAAAAAAAAAAGAAAATGCTTTGTGGTGTATGCATTCATCTCAAAGAGTTAAAGCTTTCCTTTGATTCAGTGCATTGGAGAAAGTCTTTTTGGAGAATCTGCAATGGGACATTTGGGAACTCATTGAGGCCTATGGGGAAAAACCAAATATTCCTAAAACAAAATTTGAAAGAATCTTTCTGTGAAACTGCTTTGTAATATGTGGATTCATATCCCATAGTAAAACATATTTTTTTTTATTCATGAGATTGGAAACTTTTTTTTTTTTTGGAGAATTTTTGAAGGGACATTTGGGAGGCCATTGAGGCCTCTGAGAAAAAAACTGAATATTTCTAGTAAAAAGTTTGAAAGAAGCTATTTGTGATACTATTTTGTGATGTGTGGATTCATCTCAAAGTGTTAAAATTTCTTTTAATTCAGCATATTGGAAACACTATTCTGGAGCATTGTTGAAGGGATTTTGGAGTCCGTTGAGGCCTACAGTGAAGTTTCTTTGTGATGTGCGGATTCATCTCACAATGTTAAACATTTCTCTTGATACACCAGCTGGACCCACTCGTTTAGAAGAATCTGTGAAGCCACATTTAGGAGTTCATTGGGGCTATGGGAAAAAACAACAACAAATATCCCCATATGAAAATGAAAAAGAAGCTCTCTATGAAACTGCTTTGTAGTTATTTGGATTTGTGTCACAGAGTTAAGCCTTTCTTTTGATTTAGCAGGTTGGAAACATTTTTTATGGAGGATCTGAGAAGGGTGATTTTGGTGCCAATGAGACCATGGAATAAAAAGTAAATATCCTCAGATTGAAACTATAAAGAAGCTATCTGTGAAACTGTTTAGTAAAGTGTGAATTCAACACACAGAGTAAAACCTTTCTGTTCATTCAACAGGTTGGAAACACTCTCTTTGCAGAATATGAAAATGGACATTAGGGAGCCCATTGAGGAACTTACTAAAAAACAGAAAATCCCCAATTAAAAACAAGAAAAAAGATATTTGTGAAACAGGTTTTTGATATATGGATTCCTCTCACAAAGTTAAAACTTTCTTATGATTCAGTAGTTTGGAAACACTCTTTTAAAGTATTTGCAAAAAGACATTTGAGAGACCATTGAGGCCTATGGGGAGAAAGAGAATATCCCCAGATAAAAACTAGAAAGAAGCTATCTGTTACACTGCTTTGTGATGTGTGGATTTATTTCACAGAGGAAAACATTTGCCTTGATTCAGTATGTTGGAAACACTCTTTTTGTAGAATATGTGAAGGGACATTTCGAAGTCCAATGAGATCTGTGGGGGAAAAAACGATTATCATGATAAAAAACAGAAAAAAGCTATCTGTGAAACTACTTTGTGATGTGTGGATTCATCTCACAGAGTTAAACCTCTCCTTTATTTCAGCAACTTGGATGCACTCTTTTAGTAAACTCTGCAAAGCAAAGAGACATTTCAGAGCCCATTGAGGCCTATGGAAAAAAATTGAATATCCCACAAAAAAAAATTAGAAAGAAATTATCTGGGAAACTGCTTTGTGGTGTGTGGATTCATCTCACAGAATTAAACCAATCTCCTGATTCAGCAGGCTGAAAACATTCTTTATGGAGAATGTATGAAGGGATATTTGGGAGCCCATTGAGGCCTATGGAAAAAAACCTAATACACAGATAAAAACTAGAAAAAAATCTGTCTGTGAAACTGCTGTGTGATGCATGGATTCCTCTCACAGAGATAAAACTTTCTTTTCATTCAGCACGTTGAAAACACTCTTTTTGGAGAATATGCAAAGAAACATTTTGGAACTCAGTGAGGCCTTGGGGAAAAAACCGAATATCTAATATCTCCAGCTAAAAAACCAGAAAGAAGCTATATGTGAAACTGATTTGTTATGTGTGGATTCATCTCATAGAATTAAATCTTTCTTTTTTTTTTTATTATAGTTTAAGTTCTAGGGTACATGTGCATAACGTGCAGGTTTGTTACATATGTATATTTGTGCCATGTTGGTGTCCTGCACCCATCAACTCCTCAGCACCCATCTATTCATCATTTATATCATGTATAAGAAAAAACAACAACAACAACTTTCCTTGATTCAGCAGATTGGAAACAATCTTTTTACAGAATCTGTGAAGGGACATTTGAGGGCCCAGTAAAACCTACGGGGAAAAGCCGAATGTCTGCATATGAAACTAGATAGAAGATATTTGTGAAAGTACCTTGTGATGTGTGGATTGATCTAACATAGATGAACCTTTCTTTAGATCCTGCAGGTTGAAAACCCTCTTTTTGTCAAATATGTGAAAAGACAATTGGAACCTATTGCACCCTATGGGTAAAAACTGAATATTCCAAGATAAAACTAGAAGAAAGCTAGCTGTGAAATTACTTTGTGTTGTATGGATTCATCTCACAGAATTAAAACTTTCTTTTGACATGGCAGGTTGGAAACACTCCTTTTGGAGAATCTGTGAAGAAATATTTGGGAGTCCTTTGAGGCATATGGAGAAAAACAGATTATCCCCAGATAAAAACTAGACAGAAGCTATCTGTAAAACTGTTTTTTGACATGTGGATCCATCTCAAAGAATTAAACCTTTTCTTGAATTCACAAGATTGGAAACACTTTTTTTTTTTTTTTTCTGGAGAATCTGCAAATTGACGTTTTGGAGCCCACTGAGGCCCTTGAAAAAAACAGACGATCCACGTATTAAAACTAGAACAAATTTATCTGTGAAACTGCTTTCTGATGTGTGGATTCACCTCACAGAGTAAAAACTTTGTCTTGATTCAGCATGTTGGAAACACTCTTTTTGTAGAATCTGCGATTGGATATCTGGGAAGTCATTGAGTCCTATGGGAAAAAATGGTTTATATCCAGATAAAAACTAGAAATAAGCTATTTATGAAACTTCTTTGTGATGTGTGGATTCATCTCACAGAGTTAACTTTTCTTTTTTTCAGCGACTTGGAAGCACTCGTTTTGTAAAATACATGAAGGGACACTTAGGAGACCATTGAGGCTATAGGGAGAAATTGAATATCCCCAGATAAAAACTAGAAAGAAGCTATCTGTGAAACTGCTTTGGGATGTGTGGATTCATCTCACAGATTTAAACCCTTCTTTGATTCAGCACGTTGGAAACACTCTTTTTGTAAAATATGCCAAGTGACATTCTAGAGGTTATTGAGGCCTCATAGCAAAATTGAATATCCTTGGATAAAAACTAGAAAGAGGTTGTCTGTGAAACTGCTTTGTGATGTGTGGATTCATCTCATAGAGATAAACCTTTCTTTTGATTCAGCAGATTGCAAGCACTCTTTTTGCAGAATGTGTGAAGGAATCATTTGGATACTTGGGAGATGATTGAGGCAGGGCCAAATTGGAAAACCAAATATCCCCAGAAAATACTCGAGAGAAGCTATCTGTGAAACTGCTTTGTGATATGTGAATTCATCTCACAGAGTTAAACCTTTCTTTTGATTCAGCAGATTGGAAACATTCTGTTTGGAGAATCTGCAGAGGTACATTTGGGAGATTGTTGAGACCTATGTAGTAAAACAGAATATCCCTAGATATAAACTGGAAAGAAACTATCTGTGAAACTGAATTCTGACGTGCTGTTTCAGTTCAAAAAATTAAAACTTTCTCTGAATTCAGCAGGCTGGAAAAACTATTTTTAGTGAATCTGTGAGGGGATATTTTGGTGACCATTGAGACCAATGTGGAAAAACCGAATATTCCAAGATAAAAACTAGAAAGGAGCTATCTGTGAAACTGCTTTGTGATTTTTGGATTCATCTCACAGAGTTAAACCTTTGCTTGATTCAGCAGGTTGAAAACACACTTTTTGGACAACCTGCAAAGGGACATTTCGGAGCTCATTGAAGCCAATGTGGAAAAAACCAATATCCTCAGATAAAAACTAGAAAGAAGCTGTGTGTGAAATTGCTTTGGGATGAGTGAATTCATCTCACTGAGTGTAACATTTCTTTTGATTAGCAGGTTGAAACACCCTTTTTGGAGAATCTGTGAAGGGACATTTGAACAAACCAAATATCCCCATATGAGAAGCAGAAAGAAGCTATCTGTGAAATTGCTTGGTGATTTGTGGATTCAGCTCACAGAGTTAAACGTTTCTTTTGATTCAATGGGATGGAAACACTCTAACTGGAGAATCTGAAAAATGATATTTGAAAACCCACTGAGACCTATGTTGCAAAACCTAATATCCCCAGAGAAAAGCCAGAAAGAAACTATCTGTGAAAGTTAAACCTTTCTTTTAATTCAGTTGGTTGGAAATACTTTTTTTGTTTTCAGAGAATCTACCAAGAGACATTTGGAAGCCCATTGAGTACTAATGGGAAAACTGAATATTTCCACATAAAACTAGAAGGAATCTTTCCGTTAAACTGCTTTGTGATACGCTGATTCATCTCAAAGAGTTAAATTTCTCTTTAGATTGAGCATGTTGGAAACACTGCATTTGGAGAATATATGAATGGACATTCGGGAGCCCAAATAGGCATATGTGGGAAAAGTGAATATCCCCAGATACAAATTAGAAAGAAGCTAACTGGAAATGGCTTTGTGATGCATGGATTCATCTCACAGAGTTAAACCTTTCTTTTGATTCAGCAGGTTGGAAACATCATTTTTGGAGAATGTTTGAAGGGATGTTTCAGAGGCCCTTGAGGTCTAAGGGGAAAAACTGATTATCCTTTCAAGAAAACTAGAAAGGAGCTACCTGTGAAACTACATTGTGATGTGTGGATTCATTTCCAGAGTTAACCTCTCCATTAATTCAGCAGGTTGCAAACACTCTTTTCGGAGAATCTGTGAAGGGATATTTGAAAGCCCATTGAGGCCTATGTGATAAAATCAAATATCCCCAGATATAAACTAGAAAGACACTATTTGTGAAACTGATTTTGATATATGTATTCATTTCACAAAGTAAAATCTTTCTTTTGGNGTGGATTCATTTCCAGAGTTAACCTCTCCATTAATTCAGCAGGTTGCAAACACTCTTTTCGGAGAATCTGTGAAGGGATATTTGAAAGCCCATTGAGGCCTATGTGATAAAATCAAATATCCCCAGATATAAACTAGAAAGACACTATTTGTGAAACTGATTTTTGATATATGTATTCATTTCACAAAGTAAAATCTTTCTTTTGGTGCAGCTTGTTGGAAACACTCCTTTGAAGAATTGGCAAAAAGACATTTCTGAGCCCATTGAGGAATATGGTAAAAAAAAAACAAATATTCCCAGCAAAAAACAAGAAAGAATCTATCTGTTAAACTGCTTTGTGATGTGTGGATGCATCTCACAGAGTTAAACTTTTGTTTTGATTCAGAAGGTTAAAAAAAACTTTTTTTGGTGGATCTGTGATTAAACATTTGGGAGCATAATTAGGTTTATTTAAAAGAAATCCAAATATCCACAGATAAAAACTAAAAAGAAGCTGTCCGTGAAACTGCTTTGTGATATGTGCATTCATTTCACAAAGTTAAGCCTATTTTTTGAATCAGCAGTTTGAAGACACTGTTTTTGTAGAATCTGAGACGGGACATTTGGGAGCTCATTGAGGCCTATGGGGAAAACTGATTATACCAAGATAAAACTAGAAAAAATCTATCTAGGAATCTGCTTAGTGATGTGTGGGTTCATTTCACAGAATGAAACTTTCTTTTCATTTAGCAGGCTGGAAATTCTCTTTGTGGAGAATCTGTGAAGAGACATTAGGAAGCCCATTTATGCCTAAAAGTGAAAACCGAATGTTCCCAGATAAAAAATTAGAAAGACTATATGTGAAAGCATTTTCTGATTTATAAATTGATCTCACTGATTTGAACTTTGCTTTTCATCCAACAGGTTGGAAATGCTTTATCTGGAGATTGTATGAGGGGACATTTGAAACCCCATTGTGGCCTATGGGGAAAAACTGAATATCCCCTGATGAAAAGTAGAAACAAGCTCTCTGTTAAACTGCTTTGTGAGATGTGGCTTGATCTCACAGAGTTAAATCTTTATTTTGATTCATCAAGTTGGAAACACTCTTTTTGGAGAATCTGTGAAATAACATTTCAGAGCTCATTGAGGCCTATGGGGAAAAACATAATATACTCAAATAAAAAGTAGAAAGAAGCTATATGTGAAATTGCTTTGTGATCTGTGAGTTCATCTCACAGAGTTAAGTCTTTATTTTGATTCATCATGTTGGAAACCCTTTTTTGGACAATCTGTGAAAGGACATTTTCGTGCCCCTTTAGGTCTATGGGGAAAACGGAATATCCTCAGATAAAATTAGAAAGAAGATATCCATGAAAATACTTTCTTATGTGTTGATTCATCACGGAGAGTTAAAATTCCCTTTCAATTCTGCAGATTGGAAACGCTCTTTTAGAGAATCTGTGAAGAAACATTTGGAGGGTCATTGAGGAATACCCAAATATCCCCAGAAAAAAATTACAAAGAAGCTATCTGTAAAACAGTTTTGTGATGTGTTGATTTATCTCAAGAGGTAAAACTTTCTTTTAATCCAGCAGGTTGGAAACACTCTTTTTGGAGAAGCTGCAAAGTGACATTTGGGAGAATATTTAGGCCTATGGGGAAAAACTGAATATCCCCAGCTAAAACTTGAAAGAAGCTACCTGTGAAATGACTTTGTGATGTGTTGATTCATCTGAAAACGTTAGACCTTTCTTTTGATTCATCAGAATGGAAACACTCTTTTTGTAGAATCAGCAAAGGAACATTTGGAGTCCATTGAGGCCTATGGGGAAAAACCGAATATTGTCAAATAAAAAACAGAAAAATGCTGTTTGTGAGACTACTTTGTGATGTGTGGATTCATCCCACAGAGATAACCCTTTCTTTTGGTAGATTGGAAACACTTTTTTGGAGAATCTGTTAACATTGGGAGCCTATTGTGTCCTATGGGGAAACACTGAATATTCCCAGATAAAAACTAGAAAGAATCTATCTGTAAAACTGCTTTGTGATGTGTGGATTCATCTCACAGAGTTAAAACTTTCAGTTGATTCAGCAGATTGGAAACACTCTTTTTAGAGAATCTGTGAAAGGACAGTTGGGAGCTCGTTGAGACCTACGGAGAAATACCAAACAAAACAAGATAAAAACGAGTAAGAGGCTATCTGTGAAACTGCTTTGTGATGTATGGATTTATCTCACACAGTTAAACCATTCTTTTGTGTCAGCAGGTTGGAAATACTCTTTTTGGAGTAACTGTGAAGGGACATTTGGAACCCCATTGAGGCCTATGTGGAAAACAGAATATCCCAAGATAAAACTGGGGAAAGTCTATCTGTGAAACTGCTCTGTGATAGAAGGATTCATCTCCCAAAGCTAAACCTTTCTTCCAATTCAGCAGGATGTAAACACTTTTGCTGAAGAACCTGCGAAGGGACATTTGGAAGCCTATTGAAGCCTATAAGTGAAAACAGAATATCCCCAGATAAAATATAGAAAGAAGCTATCTGTGAAACTGCTTTTAATGTATGGATTCATCTCACAGTGTTAAAACTTTCTTTTGGTCAAGCATATTGAGAACACTCTTTTGGGAAATCTGTGAAGGGACATTTGGAAGCCCACTGAGGCCTATGGGGAAAACAAAATATCGCCAGACAAAACTAGAAAGAAGTTCTGTGTGAGACAGCTTTCTGATGTGTGGATTCATCACACAGAATTTCACTTTTCTTTTATTCAGAAGATTTACAGCACTCTTTTTAGAGAACCTACAAAGGAACATTTGGGAGTCCATTGTGGTCCTTGGGGAATAAACGAATATCCCCCAGAGAGAAGCTAGAAAGATTGTATCTGTGAAACTGCTTTGTGATGTTTGGATTCGTCTCACGTAGTTAAACCTTTCTATTGACCCATCAAGTTGGAAACACTTTTTTGTATAATCTGTGAAGGGACCTTTGGGAGACAATTGAGGCCTATAAGTAAAACCTGAATATCCCCACATATAACCTAGAGTGAAGCTATCTGTGAAACTCCTTTGTGATCTTTGAATGCATCTCACATAGTTAAATATTTCTTTTTATTCAGAAGGCTGGAAATACTCTTTTTGGACAATCTGCAAGGGGACATTTGGCAGTCCATTGAGGCCTACCCAGAAAACCCAAATATCCCCAGAAAACAACTAGAAAGAAGCTATCTCTATAACTGCATTTTGTTGTATGGATTCCTCTCACAGAGTTAAAACTCTCTTTTGATCCAACAGGTTGGAAATACTCTTTTTGGAGAATCTGCAATGGGACTTTTGGGAGCCCATAGAGGCCTACTGGGAAAAGTGAATATCCCCAGATAAAATTAGAAAGAAGCTAGGTTAGGGTTAGGGTTAGGGTTAGATTCTCTTTTGGAGAATCTGTGAGGGGATGTTTTGGAGCCCATTAAGGACATTGGGGAAAATTGATTATCCTCACATAAAAAATAGAAAGAAGCTATCTGTGTAACTGCTTTGTGATGTGTGGATTCATCTCACAAAGTTAAACTTTTCTTTTGATGCAACAGGTAGGAAACACTCTTTTTGGAGAATCAGTGAAGGGACATTAGAAAGTGCATTGAGGCCTATAGGGTTAAACAGAATATTTCTAGAGAAAAATTAAAAAGAAGCTATCTGTGAAACTACTATTGGATACATAGATTCATCTCACAAAGTTAAAGTTTCTTTTGATTCAGCAGGTTGGAAACACCGGTTTTGGAGAACCTGTGAAGGGACATAAGGGAGCCCATTGAGGCCTATTTGGTAAAACCGAATATCCACAGGTAAAAACCAGAAAGAAGCTATATGAAACTGCTTTTTGATTTGTAAATTCGTCTCACAGAGTTAAACCTTTCTTTTGATTCAGCAGGTTGGAAACATTCTTTTCGGAGAATCTGTGAAGGGACATTTTGTAGCAGAGGAGGATTATGGAATAAAATCAAATATTCCCAGAGAAAAACTAGGAAGTAGTTATCAGTGAAACTGCTTTGTGATGTTTGGATTCATCCCAAAGAGTTAAACCTTTATTTTGATTCAGGAGGTTGGAAAGACTCTTTATGAAGAATCTGTGAAGGGACATTGAGAGCCCATTGAGGCCCATGGGGAAAAGCCTAATATCCACAGATAAAAAATATATAGAAACAATTTGTGAAACTGCTTTGTGATGTGTGGATTCATCTTACAGACTTAAATGTTTTTATTGATTCTGCAGGTTGGAAACACTCTCTTTGGAGAATCTGAGAAGACATTTTGGAGCCCATTGACACTTAGGGGAAAACTTGAATATCCCCAGATAAAAACTTGAAAGTTGCTGTCCATGAAATTGCTTTGTGATGTGTGGATTCATCTCACAGAGTTAAAATTTCTTTTACTTTATCAGGTTTGAAACACTCATTTTAGAGAATCTGTGAGGGACATTTGGGAACCCAATGAGGCCTCAGGAAAATATTGAAAATCCCCAGATAAAAGCTACAAAGAATCTATCTGTGAAACTGCTTTTGATGTGTGGATTCATCTCAAAAGTTAAACCTTTCTTTTGATTACCAGTTTGGAAAATCTCTTTTGTAGAATCTGTGAAGGGACATTTAAGATCCCATTTTGGCCTATGGGGAAAACTGAATAGCCCCAGCTAAAACTAGAGAAAAGCTATGCATCAAACTGCTTTGTGATAGGTTAATTCATCTTACAGAGTTAATCGTTTTCATTGATTAAGCAGGTTGGAAAAACTCTTTGGAGGATCTGAGAAGAAACATTTTGGAGTCCATTGGGGCCTAGGGATAAAAATTAAATATCCCTAGATAAAACTAGAAAGAAGGTACCTGTGAAACTGCTTTGCTATGCGTGGATTCAGCTTACAGAATTAAACATTTTGATTCAGCAGGTTCGAATCACTCTTTTTGTAGAATCTGTGAAGGGACAATTGGAAGCCCATTGAAGCCAATGGAGAAAAACCGAATATTCCCAGATAAAAACTGGCAAGTAGTTTTCTGTGAAACTGATTTGTGATGTGTGGATTCATCTCACAGAATTAAAGCCTTTTTTGAACCAACGGGTTGGTAACACTCTTTTTGTGGGATCTATGAAGGAACACTTTGGAGTTCATTGATGCCTACAGGAAAACAGAATATCCCCAGATAAAAACTAGAAAGAAGTTATCTGTGAAACTGCTTTGTGATGTGTGGATGAATCTCACAAATTTAAACATGTCTTTTGATTCTGCAGATGGGAAATCCTCTTTTTATAGAATCTCTGAAAAGACATTTGAGAGCCCATTGAGGTTTTGGGAGATAAACTGTATCCCCTGATAAAAGCTGAAAGAAGCCACTACCTGTGAAGCTGCTTTGTGATATTTGCATTCAACTCACAGAGTTAAACTTTCTTTTGATGCAGCAGGTTGGAAACAGTCTTTCTGGATAATCTGTGACGGATATTTGGGAGCCCATTGAGGCCTAAGGGAAAAACACCAAATTATCCCCAGATAAAAACTAGGAAGAAAGTATCTGTGAAACTTCTTGGTGATATGTGGATTCATCTCCCAGAGTTAAACCTTTCTTTTGATTCAGCAGTTTGGAAACACTCTTTTTATAGACTCCGGGAAAGGACATTCTGGGGCTCATTGATCCTGTGGCAAAAAACTGAATATCCCCAGATAATAACCATAAAGAAACTAATAGTGAAACTGCTTTTGGAGGTGTGGATTCACTCAGAGTTAAATCTTTCTTTTGCTCCAGCAGGTTGAAAACTTTTTTTTGGAGAATATGTGAAGGGACATTTGGGAGCCCTTTGAGGACTATGGTGAAAAATGGAATATCATCAGAAAGAAACTAGAAAGAAGCTATCTGTGAAACTTCTTTGTGTTGTGTGGATTACTCTCAAAAAGCTGAACATTTCTTTTGATTCAGCAGGTTGATAACTCTCTTTTTGGAGATCTGTGAAGAGACAGTTTGAAGTCCACTGAGGCCTATGGGGGGGGGGAAAAAAAAACTAATGTTCCCAGAAAAAACTAAAAAGAAAGTATCAGTGAAATTGCTTTCTGATGCATGGATTCATCTCACATAGTTAAATTTTTCTATTGATACAGCAGGTTAGAAACACTTTTGTAGAATCTGCAAAGGGACACTTTGGAGCAGATTGAGGCATATAAGTAAAAACAAAATATTCCCAGATAAAACCTAGAAAGAAATTTTCTGTGAAATTGCTTATTGATTCATGGATGCATCTCACAGAGTTAAACATTTATTTTGATTCAACAATCAAAGGGACGTTTGGAAGCCCATTGAAGCCTACTGGGACAAACTGAATATTTCCACATTAAAACTAGAAAGAAGCTATCTGTGAAACTGCTTTTGTTGTATGGTTTCATCTCACTGAGTTAAACCTCTCCTTTGGTCCAGAAGGTTGGACATCTTCTTTTTGGAGAATCAGCTAAGGGCCATTTTGGAGCCCTTTGAGGCCTATGGGGAAAACCAAATATCCCCAGATAAAAGTAGAAAGAAGCTATCTGTGGAAATGCTTTGAGTCCATTGAGGTCTATGGAAAAAAAAACTGATTATCCCTCCCAAAAAAGTAGAAAGAAGATATTTGCATAACTGATTTGTGATATGTGGATTCATCTCACAGAGTTAAATCTTTCTTTTGATACCTCAGGTTGGAAACACTCTTTTTGGAGAATCTGCAAATGGACATTTGGAAACCCATTTTTGCCTATGGGGATAAATCAAGTATCCCTAGAAAAAACTAGCAAGAAGCTATCTCTGAAACTGCTTTCTGACGTGTGGATAAAATTCATAGAGGTAAACCTTTCGTTTGATCCATTAGGTTGGGAACACTTTTTTTGTAGAATCTGCAATAAGATATTTGGAACCCCATTAAGGCCTGCAAGTAAATACAAATAATCTCCAGACAAAAACTATAAAGAACCTATTTGTGAAACTGCTTTATGTTGTTTGGATTCGTCTCACAGAGTTAAAACTTTCTTTTGATCCAGCAGGTCGAATACACTCTGTTTAAAGGATCTGTGAATGAACATTTTGGAGGCAATTGAGGCCTAATGAAAAAATCGAGTATCTCCAGATCTAAACTAGAAAGAAGCTATCTGTGAAACTGTTTGTCATGTGTGGATTCACCCTACTGAGTCAAACCTTTCTTTTAATTCAGCTGGTTGGAAACACTTTTTTTTGGAGAATCTGTGAAGGGATATTTGGGAACCCATTGAGGCTGACAGGGAAAAACAAGATATCCTCAGATAAAAACTAGAAAGAAGCTCTCTGTGAAACAGCTTTGTGACGTGTGGATTCATCAAATAGAGATAAATCTTTCTTTTGTTATGCCAGGTTGGAAACACTCTTTTTGGAGAATCTGAGAAAGGACATTTGTGAGTCAATTGAGTCCCATGGGGATAAATCAAATATCTCTAAAGAAAAACAGAAATAAGCTATCCGTGAAACTGTGAAACTGCCTTGTCATTTGCAGATTCATCTCACAGAATTAAACTTTTATTTTCAATCAGCAGGTTGGAAATACTCGCTTTGGAGTATCTGTGAAGGGATATTTGGGAGACAATTGTGGCCCATGGGGCAAAATGGAATATCCCCAGAGAAAAACTAGAAAGAAACTACCTGTGAAATTGCTGTGTGATGTGTGGATTCATCTGCCACACGTAAAGCTTTCCTTTGATTCAGCAGGTTGGAAACAGTCTTTTTCAAGAATCTGTGAAGGGATATATGGGAGCCCGCTGAGGCCTATGGGGCAAAAACAAATATTCCCTGATAAAAAATACAAAGAATATAGCTTGAAATCTCTTGTGATGTGTGGGTCATATCACAGAGTTAAAGATTATTTTGATTCAAATGGTTCGAAAGACTTGCTTTTGAGAATCTGCAAGGAAGCATTTGGGAGCCCATTAAGGCCTATGAGGAAGAGCCTAATATCCTCAGATAGAAACTAGAAAGAAATTATCTGTGAAACTGCCTTATGATATGTGGATTAATCTCACAGAGTAAAGTTTTCTTTTGATACGGCAGTTTGGTAACACTCTATTTGGAGAATCTGTGAAGGGACATTTCAGACCCCATTGAGGACTATAAAGAAAATTCGAATATCCCCAGATAAAAACTAGAAAGAAGTTACTGTGAAACAGATTTGTGATATGTGGATTCATGTCACAGAGTTAAACCATTCTTTTGATTCAGAAGGTTTGAAACACTCTTTTTACAGCATCTGCAAAGGGACATTTGGGAGCCCATTGAGTCCTATGGGGCAAAATGGAATATACCTTAATAAAAACAAGAAAGAAGCTATCTGTGAAACTGCTTAACTGCTTTATGATGTGTGGATTCTTCTCAGAGTTAAACCTTTCTTTTGATTCATCAGGTTGGAAACATTCTTTTGCAGAATCTGCAAAAGACATTTTGGAGTCTATTGAAGCCTATGGGGCAAAACAAAATATCACTAGAAAATAATGACAAAGAATCTATCTGAGAAACTGCTTTGTGATCTGTGGATTCATCTCACAGAGCTAACCCTTTCTTTTGAATCAGCAGGTAGAAACACTCTTTTTGGAAAATCTGCAAAGGGACACTTGGCAGCCCATTGAGGCCTATGGGCAAACAGAATATCCCCAGGTAAAAACCAGAAAGAAGCTATCTGTGAAACTTCTTTGTGAAGTGTGGATTCATCTCACAGACTTAAAGCTTTCTTTTGAATCAACAGATTGGAAACATTCTTTTTTGGAGAATCTGTGTAGGGGCATTTGGAAGCGCAGTTAGGCCTATGGGAAAAAAAATAATATCCACAGATAAAAACTACAATGGAGCTGTCTGAGAATCTGATTTGTAATGTATGGATTCATCTTACAATGTTAAACCTTCTTTTTGATTCAGTAGGTTGGAAACACTCTTTTTGGAGAATCTTTGAAGGGACATTTTGGAGCTCAATTATGGCTATAGGGAAAAACAGAATATCACCAAATAGAAACTAGAAAGAAGTTATCTATGAAACTGCTTTGTATGTGTGGATTCTTCTTATAGAGAGAAACCTTTCTCTTGATTTACCACTTTGAAAGACTCTTTAAGATCTGTGAAGTTACATTTTGGAGCCCATTTACATCTATGGAGAAAAACCAAGTATCTGCAGATAAAAACTACAAAGGAGCTATCTGTAAAACTGCTTTGTGACGTCTGGATTCATTTCTCTTTGGTAAACCTTTCTTTTGATTCAGCACATTGGAAACACTCTTTTTTGGAAAGAGTTAAATCTTTCTTTTATTCAGTAGGTTGGAATAACTATTTTGGTAGAATCTGAAAAAAGACAATTAAGAGCCCACTGAACCATAAGGGAAAAAATTGAATATTCTGAAATAAAAAAGAATCATGCTATGTGTGAAACTGCTTTGTAATGTGTGAATTCGTTTCAAAGAGTTAAACCTTTCTTTTGATTCAGCAGGTTGTAAACACTCTTTTTAGAAAATCTGTGAAGGGACATTTGGCAGACTATTGAGGCCTATGCAGAAAAACTTAAGATTCCCAGATAAAACAATAAGGAAGCTATCTGTGAAACTGCTTTGTGATGTGTGGATTCACCTCACCAAGTTAAAACTTTCTTTTGATTCAGCAGGTTGGAAACACTCTTTTTGTAGAATCTACGAAGGGACATTTGGGGACCCTTTAAAGTCTATGGTGAAAACCTGAATATCACCAGATAAAAACTAGAAAGAAGCTATCTGTAAAACTATTTTGTGATGTGTGGATTCATCTCACAGAGTGAAACATTTCCTTTGATTCAGCACCATGGAAACTATCTTTTTGGAGAATCTGCAAAGGGACATTTCTGAGCCCATGGATGCCTATGTATAAAACAAAATATCCCCAGATAAAAACTTGAAAAATGATCTCTATGAAACTGAATTGTGATGTGTAGATCATCTCACAGAGTGGAACCTTCCTTTTGATTCAGAAAGTTGAAAGCACTCTTTTTGGAGAATCTGCAAAGGGACATTTTGGCACTGAAAAAAACATATGTGGAAAAACCAAATAACACCAAATAAAAACTGGAAGGAATCTCCCTGTGAAACTGCTTTGTGATGTGAGGATTTTTCTAACAGAGTTAAATTTATCTTCTGATTCAACAGGTTGGAAATATGCTTTTGTAGAATCTCTGAAGGTTCATTTGTGAACCCATTGAGGCCCATGGGAAAAAAAAGAATATCCCCAGAGAAAACTTGAAAACAGTGTCTCTGAAGTGCTTTTCTTGTGTTGATTCAACTCACATAGTTAAAAGTTTGTTTTACTCAACAGATTGGAAATAGTATTTTGGAGAATCTGCAAAGGTATATTTAGGAACCCTTTTAAGCCTAAGGGGAAAAACCCAATATCCCCAGATAAAATCGTTAAAGAAGCTATCTGTGAAACTACTTTGTATTGTGTGGATTCATCCCACAGAGTTAAAGCATTCTTTTGATTCAGCAGTTTGGAAACACTCTTTTTGGAGAATCTGTGAAGGGGCCTTTGGGATCCCTTTGAGGCCTATGGGGAAAAACCAAATATTCCCAGAAAAAAACATACAAAGGAGCTATAAGTGAAGCTGTTTTGTGATGACTGGATTCATATCACAGTGCTAAACATTTATTTTGATTCAGAAGTCGGAAAAACTATTTTGGAGAATCTGTGAAGGGACATTTGGGAGCCCATTGAGGAACATGGAAAAAAATTAATGTCCCCAGTTAAAAACTAGAAAGAAGCATTCTGTGATACTGCTCTGTGATGTGTGGTTTCATCTCACAGAGTTAAATTTTCTTTTGATTCTGCACATTGGAATCACTCTTTTTGCAGAATTTGGAAATAGAATTGGAAAACCCTTGAGGGCTATGGGGAAAAAAAGAAAATCCCCAAATAAAACTAGAAAGAAGCTATCAGTGAAATTCCTTTGTGATGTGAGGATTCATCTAACAGACTCAAAGCTTTCTTTTGATTCAGCAGATATGACACACTATTTTTGTAGAATCTGCATTGGGACATTTTGGAGCCCATTGAGGCCTATGGGGAAAAGTGAATATTCAGAGATAAAACTACTAAGAAGGTATTTTAAAATTGCTTTGTGATGTGTGGATTATGTCCCAGAGTGAAATTTTAATATTAATTCAGCAGGTTGGAAATAGTCTTCTACAAAATCTACAAAGAAACATTTGGAAGCCAATTGAGGTCTATGGGGGAAAATAGAATATCCCAGATTAAAGAAAAAATAAAAAGGACTGTGTGTGTGAAGCTGCTTTGTGATGAGTGTATTCATCTCACTAAGTTAAAACTTTCTTTTGATTAAGCAGGTTGGAAACATTCTTTTTGGAGAATCTGTGAAGGGACATTTCGGATCCAATTGAAGCCTAATTGGAAGAACTGAACATTCTCAGATAAAGAATAGAATAAAGTTATCTGTGAAACTCTTTGTGATGTTCGGATTCACCTCACTGAGTTAAAACTTTTTTTTGATATGACAGGTTGGAAACACTTTTTTTATAGAATCTATGAAGGGACATATGGAGCCCATCAAGGACTAAAGGGAAAACCTAAAATCCCCAGATAAAAACTGGAAAGAAGCTATCTGTGAAACTGCTTTGTGATATGTAATACATCTCAGAGAGTCAAAACTTTATTTTGATTCAGCAGGTTGGAAACACTCTTTATGGAGAATCTTCAAAGGGACATTTTGGCACTCAAACAAACCTATGTGGATAAACCAAATACACCCAAATAAAAACAAAATATACCCAGATAAAAGCTAGAAAGAAATTACTTGTGAAATTGCTTTGTGATGTGTTGATTCATCTCACAGAGTTAAACTTTACTTTTGATTCAGCAGCTTGGAAACACTCTAATTGAAGAATCTGCAAAGGGACATTTGGGAGCCAATTAAGGCCTATGGAGAAAAAGCAAATATCCCCAGATAAAAACTAGAAAAAAGCTATCTGTGAAACTGCTTTGCAGTGTGTGAATTCATCTCACAGGGTTCAAGCTTTCTTTTGATTCTGCAGATTGGAAACACTATTTTTGAAAATTATGTAAAGGGACATTTGGGAGGCCATTGAGGTCTTAGGAAAATAAAACTGAATATCTTAGATAAAAATTAGAAAGAAGCTGTCTGTGAATCTTCTTTGTGATGTGTGGATTCATCTCACAGAGCTAGACATTTCTTTTGATTCAGAAGGTTGGAATCACTGTGTTGGAGATTCTGCAAAGGGACATTTGGAAGCCTATTGAAGCCTATAAGTGAATTGTGAATATTGGCAGATACAAACTACAAAGAAGCTATCTGTGAAAGTGCTTTTTGATGTGTGGATGCATCTCACAGAGTCAAACATTTGTTTAGATTCTGTACACTAGAAATACATATATATATTTTTGGAAAATCTACAAAGAGATATTTGGGAGTCCACTGAGGCCTTTGGGGGAAAATTGAATATCCCAAGATAAAAACTAGATAGAAGCCACATGTGAAACTGTTTGGTGATGAGTGGGTTCATCTCTCAGCATTAAACCCCTCATTTGAATCAACAAGTTGGAAACACTCTTATAGAAGAATCTGCCAAGGGACATTAGAGAGCCCACTGAGGCCTATGGAGAGAAACTAAATAGCCCCAGATAAAAAAATTAAAAGAAGCCATCTGTGAAAATGCTTTCTGATGTGTGGATTCATCTCACAATGCTAAACCATTCTTTTGATTCAGCAGCTTGGAATCACTCTTCTTATAGAATCTGCAAAGGGATATTTCAGCACTCAAAAAGGCCTATGGGAGAAAACTAAATATTCCAAGATAAAAAATGGAAAGAAGCTATCTCTGAAAGTGCTTTGTAATGTGTGAATTCATGTCACAGAGGTAAATTTTGCTTTTGATTCTGCAGGTTGGAAACACTCTTTCTGTAGAATCTGCCAAGGGACATTTGGAAGCCCATTGAGGCCTATGGGGAATATCCCAATATCCCCAGAAAAAAAAAAAAAAAAAACTAGAAAGAAGCTAACTGCTTTTTGATGTTTTGATCCAACTCACAGAGTTAAACCTTTCTTTTGATACAGTAGGTTGGAAACAGTCTTTTGGAGAATCTGTGAAGGAACATTTGGGAGCCCATTTATGTGTATGGAGAAAACCAAATATACCCAGACAAAAACTACAAAGAAGTTATCTGAAACTGCTTTGTGATGTCTGGATTTATCTCACAGAGTTAACCCTTTCTTATGATTCAGTAGATTGGAAGCAGTCTTTTCGGAGAATCTGTGAAGTGACATTTGGGAGCCCTTTGAGGACAATAGGAATAAAAAGAATAACCCCAGATGAAAACTAGAAAGAAGCTATCTGTGTACTGCTTTTTGATGTGTGCATTCATCTCAAAGAGTCAAATCTTTCTTTTGATTAAGCAAGTTGGAAACAGTCTTTGTGGAGAATCTGTGAAGGGACATTTGTGCACCAATTGAGGCCTGTGAGGAGAAACAGAATATCCCTAGGGAAAAACTAGAAGGAAGCTATCTGTGAAACTGCTTTGTGATGTGTGGATTCATCTCACATAGCTACATTTTATTTTGATTCAGCAGGTTGTACACACTATTTTTAGAGAATCTGAGAAGGGACATTTGGAAGCCCATTGAGACTTATGGAAAATACTGAAAATCCCCAGATGAAAGTTAGAGAGAAGTTATCTGTGAAACTCCTTTATGACGTGTGGATTCACCTCAGAGAATTAAAACTTTCTTTTGATTCAGCAGATTGGAAACACACTTTTTTGAAAATCTGGAAAGGGACATTTGGGAGCCCATTGAGGCCTATGGGGAAAAACTAAATATCAACACATAAGAACTAGAAAAATGCTATCTGTGAAACTGTTTTGTGATGTGTGGATTCAACTCACAGAGATAAACCTTTCCTTTGATTCAGCAGGATGGAAACACTTGTTTTGTAGATTCAGTGAAGGGATATTGGAAAAAATCCATTTATCACAAGATAAAAACTAGAAAGAAACAATCTGTGCAACTGTTTTTCAGTGTGTGGGTTTATCTCACAAAGGTAAGATTTTCTATTGATTCAGTCTGTTGGAAACACTCTTTTTGTGTTATCTGTGAAGGCACATTTGTGAGCCCATTGAGGTCTGTGCCAAAAGCCAAATTTCTTCAGATAAAACTGGAAAGAACTATCTGTGAAACTGCTTTGGTATGTGTGGAATAATCTCACAGAGTTAAATTTTTCTTTTGATTCAGCAAGTTGGAAACACTCTGTTTGTAGAATCTGTGAAGGAAATTCCAGAGCCCATTGAGGCCTACAGGGAGAAATAAAATATCTCCAGATAAAACTAGGAAAACATATCTGTGAAATTGTTTTTTGATGTGTGGTTTTATCTCACAGAGTAAAATCTTTCTTTTGATTCAGCAGGTTGGAAACACTCTTTTTGCAAAATCTGCTAATGGACATTTGGGCGACAATTTTGGACTATTGGGAAAACTGAATATCCCCAGATAAAACTAGAAAGAATGTATCTGTGATATTTCTTTGTGATTCATGGATTCATCTCACATAATTAAAACTTTATTTTGATTCAGCGGCTTGAAAATGCTCTTTTTGGAGAATCTATGAAGGGACATTTGAGAACCCATTGAGGTCTATGGGGAAAAACTGAATATCCCCAGATAAAAACAAAAGTGAAGCTATCTGTGAAACTGGTTTGGGATGTGTACCTTCATCTCACAGAGTTAAGCCTTTCTTTTCATTCAGCAGCTTGGAAACACTCTTTTTGGAGAATCTATGAAGGGACATTTGAGAGCCCGTTGAGTCCTACAGCAAAAAACTGAATGCACCCAGATAAAAACTAGAAAGAAGGAATCTGTGAAACTGTTTTAGATGTGCGGATTCATCTCAGGGAGTTGAATTTTTTTTTTTTTTTTTTTGATTCAGCAGGTTGGGAGCAGTATATTAGGAGAATCTGCAAAGGGAAATTTGGACACTCAAATAGTCCTATAGGGAAATACTGAATATCCCAGATAAAAACTAGAAAGAAGCTATCTGTGAAACTGCTTTGTGTTGTGTGGATTCATCTCACAAAGTTAGATTTTTCTTCCAATTCAGCAGGTGGGAAACACTGTTTGTGTAGAATCAGCAAAGGGACATTTGAGAGCACATTGAATCCAGGGGAAAAACCGAATATCCCTAGATAAATCTACAATGAAGGTATTTGTGAAATTTATTTGTGATGTGTGGATTAGTCTCACAGATATAACTCTTTCTTTTCATTCAGCAGGTTGTAAACCCTCTTTTTGGAGAATTTGTGAAGGGATATATGAAGGCCCATTGAGACCAAAGGGGAACCACCTAGTATCCCCAAATAAAAACTAGAAAGAATCTGTCCGTGAAACTGCTTGTGGTGTGTAGATTCATCTGAGTTAAACCTTTCTTCTGATTCAGAAAATTGGAAACACGTTTTTGGTAGAATCTGCAAGGGTGTATTTTGAAGCCCATTGTGGCCTTTGGGGAAAAAACAGATATCCCCAGAAAAAACTTAGAAAGAAGCTCTCTGTGAACTGCTTTTTGATATGGTGATACAACTCACAGAGTTAAACACTTCTTTTCATTCAGCAGTTTGGAAACAGTCTTTTTGGAGAATCTGCAACAAGATATTTAGGAGCCCATTCAGGACTATGGGGAAAAAATAGAATATTCCGAGATTAAAAACTACAAAGAAGCTCTCTGTGAAGCTGTGATGGGTGGATTCATATCATAGTGTTAAATTTTGTTTTGATTCAGGAGGTTGGAAATACTCTTTTCAAGCATTTGCAAAGGGACATTTGAGAGTTCATTGAGGGATCAGGGGAAAACTGAATATCACCAGTTAAAACTAGAAAGAAGCTATCTGAAGCTTTCTGTGATATGTGGATTCCTCTCAGAGAGTTAAATCTTTCTTTTGATTCAGCAGGTTTGAAAATCTTTTCTAAAATCTGCTAATTAAAATTTGGGAGGGCATTGAGGCCTATGGGAAAAAAGCAAAGATCCCCAGATAAAACTAGAAAGAAGCCATCTGTGAACCTACTTTGTGATGTGTGTTGTATTCATCTTGCAGTGTTAAACCATTTCATGTTGATTCAGAAAGGTTGGAAAACACCCTTTTTGGAGAAATTCGTAAGAGACATTGGGAAGCTCTTTTGAGGCATATGGGGAAAAGTAGAATATTTTCAGATAAAAGCTAGAAGGAAGCTTTGCTTTTGAAACAGCTCAGTGACTTGGTGGATTCATCTCCACAGAGTTAAAACTTCCTTTAATTCAGTAAGTGAAAACAGTCTTTTTGCAGAATCTGCAAAGGGAACTTTTGGAGCCCCTGAGGTACCACAAGAATACTGAATATCCCAGATAATAAAACTGGGCAAATAAGCTATCTGTTAAACTGTTTTGTGATGTGTGGATTCATTTCCCAGAGCTAAATCTTTTATTTTTTTTTTTTTTTTTTTTTTTTTTTTTTTTTGATTTAGGCAGGTTGGAAGCATTCTTTTTGGCAGAATCTGTGAATGGACATTAAGGAGCCCCATGAGGCCTGTGGAGAAAAATTGAATATCCCCAGATAAAAACTATTAAGAAGCTATCTGTGAAGCTGCTTTGTGATGGGTGGATTCATCTCACAGAGTTAAACCTTTCCTTTGAATCAGCAAAATGGAAACACATTTTTTGTAGATTCTGTGAAAGGACATTTGGTTTCATATAAAATATAAGTTTATGAAGAAAAATCCCTGTATAAAAACTAGAAAGAAGCAATCAGTAAAACTGCCTTGCAATGGGTGGATTTATCTCACAAAGGTATGCTTTCTATAGATTCCACAGGTTGGAAACACTCTTTTTGGGTGTTCAGCAAAGAGATATTTGGGAGCCCATTGATGCCTATGGGGAAAAACCAAATACCTTCAGATAAAAAATGGAAATACGTTATCTGTGACACTGTTTTGTGATGTGTGGATTCATCTCACAGAGTTAAATTTTCTTTTATTTAGCAGGTTAGAAACACTCACTTTTAATATGTGTGAATGGACTTTCGAGAGCCCATTGAGACCTATGGAGAGAAAGAAATTATCCACAGATAAAAACTTGAAGAAGATCTCTGTAAAACTGCTTCCTGATGTGTTAATTTATCTTACAGAGTTAACTCTTTTGATGCAGTAAGTAGGAAACACTCTTTTCAGAAAATTTGCAAATGGACGTTTGGGAGCCCATTATGGCCTATTGGGAAAACAGAATATCCCCAGATAAAAACTAGAAAGAATCTATCTGTGAAACTGTTTTGTGATGTGTGGATTCACCTCACTGACTTAAACCTTCATTTTGCTACAGCAGATTGCAAACACTGTTTTTGGAGAATCTGCCAAGGGACATTTGATAGCCCGTGGACACCTATGGGGAAAAACTGATTTATCCCCAAATATAAACTGCAAAGAAGCTATCTGTGAAAATACTTTGTGACGTGTGGATTCATCTCATAAATTTAAACCTTTCCTTTGATTCAACAGGTTGGAAACACTCTTTTTCGGAGAATCTGCAAAGGCACATTTTGAAGCCCATTGAGGTCTATGGGGAAAAACAAAATAGCCTCAGATAAAAACTAGAAAGAAGCTATCTGTGAAATTGTTTTGTGATATGTGCATTCACCTGTGATGTTAAACCTTTCTTTGATTCAGCAGGTTGAAAACACTCTTTTTGAAGAATCTGCAAAAGAACATTTGGAAACTTATTGAAATATATGGGGAATATCAGACTATCCCCAGATAAAAAGTAAAAAGCCATCTGTGAAACTGCTTTGTGAAGTGTAGATTCATCACACAGAAGTAAACACTTCTTTTGATTCAGCAGATTGGAAACATACTCTTTGTAGAATCTGTGAATAGGCATTCGAGAGCCCATGAGTCCTATGGGCAGAAAGCGAATATCGAATAGGAAGAAGCTATCTGTAACACTGCTTTGGGATGTGTGGATTATTTTACAAAGTTTCATCTTTCTTTTGATTCAGCTGGTTGGAAAAACTCTTTTTGGAGAATCTGGAAATGGACATTTGGGAACCCCTTTTGGCCTAGGAGGAAAACTGAATATCCCTACATGAAAACTAGGAAGAATCTATCTGTGAAATTTCTTTGTGATGTGTGGAATCATCTCCCAGAATTAAAACTTTCTTTTGATTCATCAAGTTTGAAACACCCTTTTTGGAGTATCTGCAAAGGACATTTTAGAGCCCATCGAGGCCTATGAGAAAAAAACAAATATCCCCAGATAATAACTAAGAGAAGCTATTTTTCAGACTGCTTTCTGATGTGTGGATTCATCTCACAGAGTTAAAGTTTTCTTTTGATTCATTAGGTTGAAAACACTCTTTTTGGAGAATCTTTGAAGGGACATTTTGGAGCCATTGAGGAGTAAGGGGAAAAATTGAATATCCCAGGATAAAAACTAGAAAAAACTATCTGAGAAACTGGTTTGTGATGTGCGGATTCACCTCATAGAGCTAAATCTTTCTTTTGATGCAACAGTTTGGAAACACTCTTTTTGTAGAATATGGGAAGGTGCATTCAGGAGCCCATTGAGCTCTATGGGGAAAACTGAACAACCCCAGATAAAACAGGAAACTTTCATTGGCTATCTGGCACTCATCTTACTAATGGAGTGTGATTAAATCAGGTCTTTGATTGGGCGGTTGAATCGCTCGCTTGGAGATTCTCGCAAAGGGCATGTGAGCCTTAGATACATGTGGAAACACAGAATTATCCCCAAATAAAAACTAGTGAAAGAAACCTTCTATGAATCACTGTTTGTGATTTGTGGATTCATCTCAAACAGACAAATTTCTTTGATTCAGCAGCGTAATCAGTCTTCTTGGAAGAATCTTGAATGGATATTTGGGACCATGTGGCCTTATTTAGGAAAAACAGAATATCCCCAGACAAAAACCAGAAAGAACCTATCTCTGAAGCTGCTTTCATCGATGTATGGATTCATCGCTAGATTCTCTTCTTCTTGATTCAGAGGTTGTGCACAACTTTTTTTGGAGAATGTCAAATGGCATTTTGTGAGCCCATGAAGCCTAAGAGACACACACTCGCACTCTAACTCCCAGAACCAAAACTGAGAAATGAGCTACTGCTGTCAAAGATGGTTGTGTGATGATGTGGATTCATCTCTCAGGGTTAAATTTTCTTTGATCTAGAGCGGTAGAAGCACTCTTGAGAATCTGCAAAAGAGCACTTAGGAAGTCCAGATTGGAGGAGACCGGAACTATAGTATTGAAGATTAGAAATATGCCGCACACTAAAAGTAGAAAGAACTATTGAAACTGCTTTTGATGTGGATTCTACCTCCACAGGGGTTATTATTCTTTCTATGTCAGCAAGGTGGGAAACACTCTTTTGAGAATTTTTAAATGGACATGAAGGGAACCCCTTTGGTAGACTGCTCGGACCTAACGTGGGAAACCAGGACACACACACAGTACCCCATATCACGAAAACATAGAAGATGGTATGCTTTGTAGATAACCTGCTTTGTGAATGTGTGAATTAATACTTATAGAGTTAAAAATATTTGCATTATTTTGGTTCAGCAAGTTGAAAACACTCTTTGTAGAATATAGGAAGGGATATTTTGGAGCCTATTGAGCTATGAAGAAAAACTGAACATTCCTACATAAAACTATAAATATCTTTCTGTTAAACTGCTTTGTGATGCGTGGATTCTTCTCACAGAGTTAAAGCTTTCTTTGGATTCAGCAGGTTACAATTTCTATTTGTGAGAATCTGCAAAGGGAAATTTTGGAGCCCATTGAAGACTATGGGGAAAAACCAAACATACCCAGATAAAATTAGAAAGAAGCTATCTGTGAAACTGTTTTTGATGTGTAAATTCAACTTACACAGTTAAACCCTTCTTTCAATGTGGCAGGTTGATAATACAATTTTTAGAGAATCTGCGAAGAGAATTTTGGGAGCCCTTTGATGTCTATTTGGTAAAACTGAATGTTCCCACATAAGAAATACAAAGATGTTATCTGTGAAGGTGCTTTGAGATGGGTGGATTCATATTAGAGAGTTAAATCTTTGTCTTGATTCAACAGGTTGGAAACACTCTGTTTGGAGAATCTATGAAGGGAATTTTGGGCACACAAGTAGCCTTATGGAGAAATACTGAATATCCCCAGAAAATAACTTGAAAGAAGGTATCTGTGAAATTGCTTTGTGAGGTCTGTAAATTTTTCTTCTGATTCAGCAGGTTGGAAAAACTCTTTGACTGGAATCTGCAAGGGATATTTGGGAGCCCATTGAGGACTATGGGGAAAACTGAATCATTTGAGGTGTATGGATAAAAGCAGCATAGCCCCAAATGAAACTAGAGTGAAGCTATCCATGAAACTTGTTTTGATATGTGGATGCAACTCACAGAGTTAAACCTTTCTTTTGAATCAACTGGTTGGAAACTTTTTTTTTCAAGAATCTGTGAAAAGACATGTGGGTACACTTTGAGGCCTGTAGGGAAAACAGAATATTCCCATATAAAACTTCAAAGAAGCAATCTGTGGAAGTGCTTTGTGATGTGTGGATTCATCTCATAGAATTAAAACTTTCTTTGGATTGAGTAGGTTGGAAAACTTGTTTTTGTAGAATCTGCAAAGATATATTTGGGAGCCCATTGAAGCCTATGGGGAAAGACAGATTATCCCCGGGCAGAAATTAGGAAGACGCAATCTGTGAAACTTCTTTGTCAGGTGTGGATTAAACTCACAGAGTTAAAACTTTGTTTTGATTCAGAAGATTGGAAACATTCTTTTTGTAGAATCTGGGAAAGGACATTTGGGAGCCCATTGAGGCCTATGGGGAAAACTGAATTATCCTTCTATAAAACTAGAAAGAAGCTATCTGTAAAATTACTTTGTGATGTGTGGATTCACATAACGGAGTTCAAGTTTTCTCCTGATGCAGCAGGTTGGACGTGTTATTTCTGTAGAATCTGCAAAGGGACATTTGGGAGATCATTGAGGCCTATGGGGAAAAAATATATACCAGATAAAACTAGAAGGAAGATATCCATGAAACTGTTGACTCAACTCACCAACTTAAAACTTTCTTTGGATTCAGCAGGTTGGAAACACTCTTGTAAAATCTCCAAAAACATATTTGGGAGCCCAATGAGGTGTACAAGAAGAAAAGAATATCCCCAGATGAAAATAGAAAGAAACTATCTGAGAAGCTGCTTTGTGATGTGTGCCTTCACCTCACAGATGTAAAGCTTTTGTTTGATTCATCAGGTTGGAAACACTCCTTTTGGAAACTCTACTAAGGGACATTTGGGAGCCCTTTGAGGC
Source organism: Rhinopithecus bieti (assembly GCF_001698545.2). Lineage (NCBI taxonomy): Eukaryota > Metazoa > Chordata > Mammalia > Primates > Cercopithecidae > Rhinopithecus > Rhinopithecus bieti. The sequence goes on along the minus strand of NW_016818002.1, from coordinate 65,365 downwards.
CTATGGGCAAAAAATTGATTATCCCCAGTAAAAACTAGAAAGAAGCTACCCATAAAACTGCTTTGTGATGTGTGGATTGATCTCATAGAGTTAAACTTTACTTTTGATTCCGCAAATTAGAAACATTCTTATCATAGATTATGTGAAGAGACATGTGGGAGTTTTCTGAGGTCTATGGAGAAAAACCAAATATCCCCAGATAAAAACTAGAGAGAAGTTATCTGTAAAACTGCTTTCTGATGTGTGAATTCATTTTACTGAGTTAAATTTTCTCTTCATTCAGCACTTTGGAAACACTGTTTTTGTAGTATCTGTGAAGGGACGTTTGGGAGTCCATTGAGGCCTTTGAGGGCAAAACAGAATATCCCCAGATAAAAATTAGAAATCATCTGTGAAACTGCTTTTTGATGTGTGTATTCATCTCACTGAGTTAAAACTTTCTCTTGATTCAGCACGTTGGATACACTCTTTTTGGAGAATTTATGAAGGGATATTTGGGATCCCATTGAGGTCTGTGAAGAAAACCAGAAAATCCCCAGATAAAAACAAGAAAGAAACTATCTGTCAAACTGTTTTGTGATGTATGGATTCATCTCATAGAGGTAAACATTTCTCTTGATTCAGCAGGTTGGAAAAATTCTTTTGTAGAACTTCTGAAGGGATATTTGGGAGCCCATTGAAGCCTATGGGAAAAATACTGAATATCCCCAGATAAAAGCCAGAAAGCACCTATCTGTGAAACTGCTTTGTGATGTGTGGATTCATCTCACAGAGATTTTTATTTTGATTCAGCAGGTTGGAAGAACTCTTTATGGAAAATCTATGAAGGAACATTTGGCAACCTATAGAGAAAAACTGAACATCCTTAGATAAAACTGAGAGAACCTATTTGTGAAACTTCTTTGTGATGTGTGGATTTATCTCACAAAGTGCAACCATTCTTTGATTCAGCAGGTTGAAATCTTTCTTTTGGGAGCCCATTGAAGTCTATTGGGAAAAACCAAATATCCCCATATAAAAATTGAAAAGAAGCTATGTGTGAAACTGCTTTATGATTTGTGGTCCATCTCACAGAGTTAAACCTTTCTTTTGGTTTCACAGGTTGTAAACACTCTTTATTGAGAATCTGTGAAGTGATATTTGGGATCCCATTGAGGTCTTATGGGGAAAACTGAATATTTTAAAATAAAACTAGAAAGAAGCTTTCTGTGAAGCTGATTTGTGAGGTGTGGATTCATCTCAGAGACAACCTTTTCTTTTATTCAGTGGGTTGGAAACACTCTTTTATAGAATCTGAGAAGAGAAATTTGGAAGCCCATTGTGGCCTATGGGAAAAAACTGCGTATACCCAGATAAAACGAGAAAACTATTTGTGAAATTGCTTTATGATGTTTGGATTCATCTCAGAGAGTTAGAACGTTGTTTTGATTCAACAGCTTGCAAATACTTTTTTTGTAGAATCTGTGAAGGGACATTTGGGAGCCCATTGAGGTCTATTGGAAAAAAACAGAATATCCCCAGATAAAACTGGAAAGAAGCTATCTGTGAAACTAGTTTTTGATGTATGGATTCACCTGACAAAATTAAACCTTTCTTTCCATTCAGGAGGTTGGAAACACTCTTTTTGTAGATTCTGTGAAGGGACATTTGTGAGCCCGCTGAGACCTCTAAGTAAAAACCAAATATCCCCAGATAAAAACTAAAGAAGCTATCTGTGAAAATGCTTTGAGATGTGTTTTGATGTGTGAACTCATCTCACAGAGTTAAGCCCGTCTTTTAATTTAGCTGGTTGAAAACACTCTTTTTGAAGACTCTCCAAAGGGAAAGTTAGGAGCACAATGAGGCCTATGAAGAAAAACACGTATATCCTCCGATTAAAACTAGGAAAAATTTTATCCAAGAAACTGTTTTGTGTGGTGTGGAATCATCACACACAGGTAAAGATTTTGCTTGATTCAGCAGGTTGGAAACACTCCTTTTGGAGAATCTACAAAGGCACATTTGGGAGCTCGTTGAGGCCTATGGGAAAAAATGAATATTCCATTATAAAAAGTAGAAAGAAGCTATCCATGATATATTTGTGATATGTGGATTCATCTCACAGGGTTAAAATTATCTCTTGATTCAGCAGGTTGGAAACACTTCTTTTGTAGAATCTGTGAAGGGACGTCTGGGAGCCAATGGATGCCTATGTGGAAAACCGAATATCACCAGATAGAAACTAGAAAGAAGCTATCTATGAAAATCTTGTGATGTGTGCGTTCACCTCACAGAGTTGAGGCTTTCTTTTGATTCAATAGGTTGTAAAAACTCTTTGTGGAGAAGCCCATTGAGGAATATTGGAAAAAAATGAATATCCCCAGATAAAAACTAGAAAAAATCTATCTGTTAAACTGGTTTGCGAGGTGTGGATGGATGTCACAGAGTTAAACCTTTCTTTTTATACAGCAAGTTGAAAATAATCTTTCTGCGGAATCTGCAAAAGGACCTTTGGGAGCCCATTGAAGCCTATTTGGTAAAGTTGAATATATTCAGATAAAAACTTGAAAGAAGCTCTCCGTGAAACTGTTTTGTGATGTGTGGATTTATCTCACAAATGTACAACTTTCTTTTGATTCAGCAACTTGAAATCCTCTTTTTGGAGGATCTGTGAAGGAACATTTGGAAGTCCATTGAAGCCTATTGGGAAGAACTGAATATCTTCAGATAAAAAAATACTGAGGAGCTACCAGTGAAACTGCTTTGTGATGTGTGGATTCCTCTCACAGAGATAAGCGTTTCTTGGAATTCAGCATGTTGGAAATCCTTTTTTTGGAGTATCTGTGAAAAGATATTTTGGTGGCCTTTGTGGCTTATGAAAAGAAAAAAGAATATCCCCAGATAAAACTAGAAAAAAGTTTTCTGCAAAACTGTTTTGAGATGTGTGGATGCATCTCTCAGAGAGAAACCTTTGTTTGATTGAGCATGTTGAAAATACTCTTTTTGGAGAATCTCTGAAGGAACATTTGACAGTCCACTGAGGTCCATAAGATAAAACTGAATATCCCTACACTAAAACTAGAAAGAATCTATTTGTGAAACTGCTATGTGATGTGTGGATACATCTTACAGAATTGAACCATTATTTTGATCCATCAGGTTGGAAATACTTTGTTTGTAGAATCTGGGTAGGGACATTTGGGAACCCTCTGAGACCTATTGGTAAAAACTTAATATCCACAGATAAAAACTAGAAAGAAACTATCTCCACAGATAAAACTAGAAAGAAACTATCTGTGAAATTGCTTTCTGTTGGGTGGATTGATCTCAAAAAGTTAAATCTTTCTTTTGATTGTGCATGTTAGAAACACTTTTTTTGTAGGATCTTCGAAGGGACATTTGGGAGTCCATTGAGGCCTACTGGGAAAACCGAATATTTTAGATAAAACTAGAAACAGACTATCTATGCAACTGCTTTGTGATGTGTGGATTAATCTCACAGAACTAAACCTTTCTTTTGATTCAGAAGGTTGGAAACACACCTTTTGGAGAATCTGCTAAGGGACATTTGGGAGTCCATTGAAGCCAAGGGAGAAAAAACAGAATACATACAGATAAAAACTAGAAAGAAGTTATCTGTGAAAGTGCTTTGTGATGTGTGGATTCATCTCACAGATTTAAACCTTTCTTCTGATTCAGCCGGTTGGGGACACTCTTTTTGGAGAATCTGCAAAACGACATTTGGGAGTCCTTTGAAGTCTATAGGAGAAAACCAAAAATCCTAAGATAAAACCTAGAAAGAAGCAATCTGTGAAACTGCTTTGTGATGTGTAAATTCACCTCACAGAGTTAAACCTTTGTTTTATTTCAGAAGTGGCAGACACTCTTTTTGGAGAACCTGGGATGGAATATTTGGGGGCCCACTGAGTCCTAGGGGAAAACTGAATATCCATAGATAAACACTGGAAATAAGCTATCTGTGAAACTGCTTTTGATATGTGCATTCATCTCACATAGTCAAAACTTTCTTTTGATTCAGTATGATGGAGAAACTCTTTTATAGAATCTTTAAAGGGACATTAGGGAGCCAATAGAGGCCGATGGGGGAAAACCATATATCCCCAGACAAAAGCTAAAAAGAAGCTATCTGTGAAACTGTTTCGTGAAGTGTGGATTCATCTCACAGAGTTAAAACTTTCTTTGGTTTTGGTAGATGGGAAACACTCTTTTTGAACAATCTGTGAATGGAAATTTAGGAGTCCATTGAGACCTATTGAGAATAACAGAATACTCCCCTATGAAAACTAGAAAGAAGCTATCTGTGAAACTGCTTTGTGATTTGTAGATTCACCACACAGCATTAAGCCTTTCTTTTGATTTGGCAGGTTAGAAACATTCCTTTTAGGGAATCTGTGAAGAAACATTTGGAGCCCATTGAGGCCTATTGGGTAAAAATGAATATGCCCAGATAAAACTAAAAGAAATACCTGTGAAACTCCTTTGTGATGTGTGGATTCATCTCACAGAATTACAACTTTCTTTTCATTCAGCCAGTTGGAGACAGTGTTTTGTAGAATCTTTGAAGGGACATTTGGGAGTGTATTGAGGCCTGTGGTGACAAACCAAATATCCCCAGATAAAAACTAGAAAGAAGTTATCTCTGAAACTGCTTTGTGATGTGAGGAGTCATCTCACAGAGCTAAACTTTTCTTTTGAATCAGCAGGTTGGAAACACTGTTTTTGAACAATCTGTGAAGAAACATTTGGGAGCCCATTGAGGACGATGAAGAAAAAGCAAATATTCCCAGAAAAAAATTAGAAAAAAGTTATTTATGAAACTGCTTGGTGATGTGTGAATTCATCTCACAGCATTATATCTTTCTTTTGATTCAGCAGTTTGGAAAAACTCCTTTTAGAAAATGTGTTAAGGAACATTCGGGAGCATGTTGGTCTCTATGGCAAAAAAACTGAATATCTCCAAATAAAAACTAGAAAGAAACTATCTGTGAAACTGATTTATAATGGGTAAATTCATCTCAAAGTGACAAAACTTTCTTTTGATTCATCAGGTTGGAAACACTCTTTTTAGAGAATCTGCAAGGGGATCGTTGGAAGCCAATTGAGGCCTATAGGTTAAACAAAATATCTGAGTTCAACCTTTCTTTTAATTCATCAGGTTGAAAACCTGTTTTCAGAGAAACTGTGAGGGGACATTTTGGAGCTATTTGAGGCCTATGTGGGAAAACAGAATATCCCCATACAAAAACTAGAAAGGAGACATTTGTGAAACTGCTTTGTGTTGTGTGGATTCATCCCACAGAGTTAAAACTTTCTTGTGATTTAGCAGGTTGGAAACACTCTAATTCTTGAAGCTGTGAAGGATCATTTGGGAGCCCATTGTGTCCTATGGGGTAAAACTGGATATACCCAGATAAAAACTAGAAAGAAAATATGTGTTAAACTGCTTGGTGTTTCTTGGATTCATCTCACAGAGTTAAACCTTTCTTTTGATGCAGCAGGTTTGAAACACTCCTTTGTAGAATCTTCAAAGAGACTTTTGGAGCCCATTGAGGCCTACTGGGAAAACCGAATATCCCCAGATAAAACTAGAAGGAAGCTATCTGTGAAACAGTGCTGTGTGTATTCTTTCTTTTTTTTTTTTTAGAGAGTCTCATTCTATAGCTCAGGCTGGAGTGCAGTGGCATGATCTCAGCTCACTGAAATATCTGCCTCCTGGGTTCATGCCATTCTTCTGCCTCAGCCTCCCAATTAGCTGGGACTACAGGCGCTCTTCACCAACCCTGACTAAGTTTTGGTATTTTCCGTAGAGATGGGGTTTCACCATGTTAGCCAGGATGGTCTCGATCTCCTGAACTTCTGATCCATCTGCCTCAGCCTCCCAAAATGCTGAGATTACAGCTGTGAGCCACCATGCCCAACCGTGCTGTGTGTATTCATCTCAAAGAGTTAAAGTTTTGATTCACAAGTTTGGAAATGCTCTCTTTGTAGAATCTGTGAAGGGACTTTTTTACCCCATTGATGCCTATGGGGGAAAAACAGAATATCCCCATATAAAAACTTGCAAGAAGCTATCTTTGAAACTGCTTTGTGATGAGTGGATTCATCTCACAGAGGTAAGCCTTTCTATTTATCAAGAAAGTTCTAAACACTGCTTTTGTAGAATCTGTGAAGGGACATCTGGGAATCCTTTGAGACCTGGGGGAGGTAACATCTGAATATCCTCAGATAAAAATTAGAAAGAAGCTATATGAAATGACGTTCTGTTGTGTGAATTCATCTCACGGAGTTAAAACAATTTTTTGATTCAGCAGGTTGGAAACACTGTAATTGGAAAATCTACAAAATATCTTTTAGGAGCCCCCTGAGGCTTATGGAGAAAACAAATTATCCTTGGATAAAACTAGAAAGAAGCTATCTGGGAAACTGCTTTGTGATGTGTGAATTCCTCTCAGAAAATTCAACCTTTCTTTTGATTCAGCAGGTTGGAAATACTCTTTTTGGAGAATCTGTAGAAAACATTTTGGAGCCCATTGACTCCTATGTGGAAAGAAATGAATATCTCCAGAAAAAAAAAAAAACTAGAAAGAAATTATCAATGAAATTGCTTTGTGATGTGTGTACTTGACTGACACAGTTAAAACTTTTTTATTTCAACGTGTTCAATACACTCTTTTTGGAGAAACTGGGATGCAACATTTGGGGACCCATTGAGGCCTGGGGGGGGAAACAAAATATCCCCAGGTGAAAACTAGAAAGAAGCTATCTGTGAAACTGTTTTGTGATGTGTGGATTGATCTCACAGATTTAAGTCTTTCTTTTGACTCAGCAAGTGGGAAACACTATTTTTGGAAAATCTACAAAGGGACATTTGGGGGCCCATTGAGATCTACGGAGAAAAAAAGAATATCCCCAGATTAAAACTAGAAACAACCTATCTGTGAAAATATTTTGTGATGTGTAAATTTATCTCATGGAGTTAAACATTTATTTTGATGCAGCAGGTGGGAAACAGTCTTTGGAAAATCTACGAAGGGACATATGGAAGCCCATTGAGCCTTACTGGGAGAAGCTGAATATCCCCAGATAAAAACTAGAAAGAAGGTATATGTGAAACACCTTTGTGATGAGTGGATTCGTCTCACAGAGTTAAAGTGTTTTTTTTTTTTTTTTTTTTTTTTTTTTTTTTTT
>NW_016818002.1:48315-57373 GCF_001698545.2 Rhinopithecus bieti | reverse complement strand
CAGAAAAAAACTAGAAAGAAGCTATCTGTGAAAGTGCTTTGTGATGTGTGGATTCAACTCACAGATGTATACCTTTCTTTTTATTTATCAGGTTAGAAACACTTTATTTGTAGAACCTGTGAAGAGACATTTAGAAGCCAGTTGAGTTGTATAATGAAAATGGAATATCTTCACATAAAAACTAGAAAGAAGCTATCTGTGAAACTGCTTTGTGATGTGTGGATTCACCTCACAGAGTAAAACCTATCTTTTCTTTCAGCACGTTGAAAACCCTCTTCTTGTAGAATCTGTGAATAGGATATTTGGAAGCATATTGTGCCTAACCAGTGAGAAACCAAATATCACCAAACAAAAACTAGAAAGAGGCTATCTGTGAAACTGCTTTGTGATGTGTGGATTCAACACACAGAATTAAACTTTTCTTTTAATGTAGCAGGTGGAAACAAACTTCTTGTAGAATCTGCATAGAGACATTTGGGTGTTCTTTTAGGCATATGGTGAAAACTGAATATCTCCAGATAAAACTACAAAGAAACTATCTGTGAACCTTCTCTATGATATGTGGATTCATCTCACATCGTTAAACCGGTCTTTAGTTTTAGCCTGTCCTGTTGAAAGCAAACTTTATGTAGAGTCAGTGAAGGAAATTTTGGGAAGCTATTGAGGACTATTATGAAAAAGCAAATATCTCAGATAAAGACTAGAAAGAAGTTATCTGTGAAAATGCTTTGTGATGTTTAGATTCACCTCACAGAATTAAACCTTTCTTTTTATTCAGCAGGTTGAAAAAACTCCTCTGGTAGTATCTGCAAAGGGACATTTTGGAGCCCAGTGAGATCTACGGTGAAAAACCAAATATCTGGAAAAAAAAAAAAAACTAGAAAGAAGCTATCAGTGTGACATGTGAATTAATCTCAAAGCATTAAACCTCTCTTTTGTTAGTTAGCAGGTTGGAAACACTCTCCTGGTAGAACCTGTGAAGGGACATTTGGGAGCCCATTGAGTCCTATGGCAAAAAACCAAATATGTCCAGAAAAAAGTGGAAAAAAGGTATCTGTGAAACTGCTTTGTGATGTTTGGATTTAGATCACAGAGTTAAACCTTTGTTTTGCTTCAGCAGGTTTGAAGCACTCTTCTTGTTGTATCTGCAAAGGGACATTTGGGAGCCCTTTGAGGCCTATGGTGAAAAACTGAATATCCCCAGAATAAAACTAAAAAGAAGCCAAGTGTGAACCTTCTTTGTGAAGTGTGGATGCCTCTCAGAGTTAAATCTTGCCTTTACTGAGCAGGTTTGAAACACTCTTATGATAGTATCTATGAAGGGACATTTCAAAGCCCGTTGAGGCCTAGGATTAAAAACCAAATATCCCTAGATAAAAGCTAGAAAGAAGCTATCTGTAAAACGGCTTTGTGATGAGTGGAATCATCTCACAGAGCTAAAGCTTTCTTTTGATACAGCATGTTGGAAAGATTCTTCTAATAGAATCTGCCAGAGGACATTTCAGAGCCCTTTGAGGTTATAATGACAATTCGAATATCCTAAGACAAAAACTAGAAAGAAGCTATCTGTGAAACTTCTTTGTGAAGTGTGGAATTATCTCACAGAGTTAATCCTTTCTTGTGATTCAGCAGGTTAGAAATACCCTTCTGGTAGAATCTGCAAAGGGTCATTTAGGAGCCCTGTGATGTCTACAGTGAAAAACAGAATATCCCTGGATAAAAACTAGAAAGAAGCTATCTGTGAAACTGCTTTCTGATGTGTGGATTCTACTCAAAGAGTTAAACTTTTCTTTCTTTTTCAGCAGGTTAGAAACACTCTATTTGTAGAATCTGTGAAGAGACATTTGAGCCCATTGATGCCTATAATGAAAAACTGAATATCACCACATAAAATGAGAAAGAAGCTACATGTGAAACTGCTTTGTGATTTGTGGACTAACATTACAAAGATAAATTTTCCTTTTATTCTGCAAGTTGGAAACAGTCTTATTGTAGTATCTTTGAACAGACATTTGGGGGAACATTGAGGCCTATGGTGAAAACAAAATATCCCCAGATGAAAACTAGAAAGAAGCAATCTGTTAAAGTGCTTTTTGATGTGTGGATTCACCTCACAGAGTTAATTCTTTCAATTGATTCAGCAGGTTGGAAAAACTCTTTTTGTAGTATCTGTGAAGGGATGTTATGGGGCAAATTGAGGCCTACTGTAAAAAGCTAAACATTCCCAGATAAAAGAAGAAAAGCCTATCTGTAAAACAGCTTTGTCATGTGTGGATTCATTTCACAGAATTAAATCTTTCTCTTGATTAACCAAGTTGAAATCACTCTTCAGGTAGAATCTGTGAAGGGACATTTTGTAGCCCATTGAGGCCTATGGTGAAAAAAGAATATCTGTAGATAAAAACTAGAAAGAAGCTATCAGTGAAAGTGCTTTGTAATGTGTAGATTCAACTAACAGAGTTAAACCCTTTTTTTTTTATTCAGCAGGTTGGAAACAATCTTCTTGTAGAATCTGAGAAAGAACATTTGGGGGCCCATTGAGGCCTATAGTGAAAAACTGAATATAACCAGATAAAACTAGAAAGAAGTTATCTGTGAAACTGCTTTGTGATGTTGGGTTCATATTACAGAGTTAAACATTTCTATTGATTTAGCAGTTTGGAAACACTCTTTTGGTAGAATCTGCAAAGAAACATTTCGGAGCCCATTGAGGCATATAATGAACAACCAAATATTCCCAGATAAAAACTATGAAGAAGCTATCTATAAAACTGCTTTGTGATGTCTGGATTCACGTCACAGAGTTAAATCTTTCTTTTGATTCAACAGGATGGAAACATTCTTCTGGTAGAATCTGCAAAGGTACATTTTGGAGCCCTTTGAGGCCTATAATGAAAAACTGAAATTCCTAGACAAAAACTAGAAAAAAGCTATCTGTGAAGCTGCTTTCTGATGTGTGGATTCAGTTCACAGAGTTAAACCTTTCTTTTGATTCAGCAGGTTTGAAACACTCTTCTCATACAATCTGTGAAAGAACATTTGGGGGCCCATTGAGGCCTATGGTGAAAAACCGAATATAACCAGAAAAAAATTAGAAAGAAGCTATCTGTATAACTGCTTTGTGATGTGTGGCTTCATATTACGGAGTTAAACCTTTCTGTTGATTTGGTAGGCTGGAAACACTCCTTTGGAAGAATCTACAAAGAAATAATTCAGAGCCCATTGAGGCCTATAACGAAAACCAAATTTTCCCAGATAAAACTATAAAGAAGCTATGTGTGAAACTGCCCTGTGATGTCTGAATTCATCTCACAGAGTTAAACCTTCCTTTTGCTTCAGAAGATTTGAAGCACTCTTCTTGTTGTTTCTGCGAAGGGACATTTGGGTGCCCTTTGATGTCTATGGTTAAAAACTGAATATCCTTAGACAAAAACTAGAAAGAAGCTATCTGTGAAACTGCTCTGTGATGTGCAGATTCAAATCACAGTGTTAAACCATTCTTTTCACTCAGTAGGTTGGAAACACTCTATTTGTAGAATGTGTAAAGGGACCTTTGAGAGCCCATTGAGGCCTATGGTGAAAAACAGAATATCCCCAGACAAAAACTAGGGAGAAGCTATTTGTGAAAGTACATTGTGTGGATTCAACTCACAATGTTAAATATTTCCATTGATTCAACAGGTTGAAAACGCTCTTTTTATATTATCTGTGAAGGGCCATTTTGGGTCAATTTAAGGCCTATGGTAAAAAACTGAATATCCCCAGAGAAAAACGGGAAAGAAGGTATTTGTAAAACAGCTTTGCTATGTGTGGATTAATTTCACAAATTTAAACCTATCTTTTGGTTCAGCAGGTTGGGAACACTCTTCTGGTAGTATCTGCGAAGGGAAATTTGGGAGCCCATTGAAGCCTATGGTGAAAACCAGAAAATCCATAGATGAAAACAAGAAAAAAGCTATCTGTGAAACTGCTTTGTGATGTGTGGATTCAACTCACAGAGTAAACCTTTCTTTCAATTCAGCAAGTTTGAAACACTTTTTGTAGAATCTCTGATGAGACATTTGAGGGCCCATTGAGACCTACGGTGAAAACCAACTATCAGCAGACAAAACTGAAAAGAAGCTATCTGTGAAACTGCTTTATGATGTGTGGATTCATATCATATATTTAAACTTTTCTTTTGATTCAGCAAGTTGGAAAGAGTTCTCTGGTAGAATCGGCCAAAGGACGTTTGATTTCCCTTTGAGGCCTATGGTGAAAAACCAAATATTCCTAGATTAAAACTAGAAAGAAGCTATCTGTGTAACTGCTTTGTGATGTGTGGATTAAAGTCACAGAGTTAAACTTTTGTTTTTATCGAGGAGGTTAGAAACACTCTCTTTGTAGAATCTGCATAGGGACTTTTGGGAACCAATTGAGGCCTAGAATGAAAAATTGATTATTCACAAACAAACACTAGAAAGAAAACATCTGTGAAACTGCTTTGTGATGTGTGGATTCACCTCATGGAGTTAAACCTTTCTTTTAATTCAGCTGGTTGGAAGCATTCTTTTTGTAGTATCTCTAACGGACATTTGGGAACCCTTTGAAGCCTCTCGCGAAAACTGAGTATCTTCAGAAAAAAAAAAAAAAACTAGAAACAACCTATTTGTGAAACTGCTTTATGATGTGTGGATTCATCTCACAATGTTAAACGTTTCTGTTGATTCAGCAGGTTAAAAACACTCTTTTGGTAGATTCTGCAATGGGACACTTGTGAGCCCATTGAAGCCTGTGCTGAAAAACAGTATATCCCCAGACAAAACAAGAAGGAAGCTATTTGTGAAACTGCTTTGTGATGTATGGATTCAACTCACAGAGTTAAACCATTTTTTTTTATTCAGCAGGTTGGAATCACGCTTTTTGTAGAATTTGTGAAGGGACATTTGGGGGCCCTTTAAAGCCTATGGTGGAAAACTGAATATCACCAGATAAAAACTAGAAAGAAGCTATCTGTGAAAATTTTCTGTGATTTGTGGATTCATCTCATAGAGTTAAACCTTTCTTTGGATTCATCAGGTTGGAAACACTCTCCTATAGTATCTCTAAGAGACATTTGTGAACCCATGGAGGTCTTTGGTGAAAATAGAATATTCTCAGATAAAACCAGAAAAAAGTTATCTGTGAAACTGCTTTGTGATGTGTGGATTCATCTCACAAAGTTAATCCTTTCTGTTGATTCAGCAGGTTAAAACACTCTTTTGGTAAAATCTGGGATGGGACACTTGAGAGCTCTTTGAGGCCCTTGGTGAAAAACAGAATATCCCCAGATAAAATCTAGAAAGAGGCTATCTGTGAAACTGCTTCTTGATATGTGGATTCACTTCACAACGTTAAATCTTTTAATTGATTCAGCAGGTTGGAAACACTCTTCTTGTAGTATCTGTGAAGGCACATTTTGGGGCAAATGGAAACCTACAGTAAAAAACTGAATGTCCCCAGAAAAAAAGTAGAAAGAAGCTATCTATAAAGCAACTTTGCAATATGTGGATTCATCTCACAGAATTAAACCTTTCTGTTGATTCTGCACGTTTGAAACACTCTTCTGGTAGAATCTGTGAAGGGACATTTGGTAGCCCATTGAGGCCTATGGTGAAAAACTGAATATCCCCAGATAAAAGCTAGAAAGAAGCTATCTGTGAAACTGCTTTGTGCTATGTGAATTAACCTCACAGAGTTAAACATTTCTATTGATTCAGCAGTGGAAAATAATCTCCTTGCAGTATCTTTAAGGGACATTTGGGAGTTCATTGAGATCTATGGTGAAAAACAGAATATTCCCAGATAAATACTAGAAAGCAGTTAGTGGTGAAACTGCTTTGTGATGTGTGAATTCATCTCACAAAGTTAAACCTTTCTGTTGATTCAGCAGGTTAAAAACACTCTTTTGGTAGATTCTGCGATGGGACATTTGGAAGCCTGTTAATGAAAACCGAATATATCCAGATAAAACTAGATAGAAGCTATCTGTGAAACTGCTTTATGATGTGTGGATTACAATCACAATTTTAAACCTTTCTTTTATTCAGCAGGTTGGAGACACTTTTGTAGAATCTGCAAAGCAACTTGGAATACCATTGAGGCCTATGGTGAAAAACCAAATATTCTCAGATAAAAAATAGAAAAAAAGGTATTTGTGAAACTGATTTGTGTTGTGCAGATTCATCTCCCAGAGTTAAACCTTTTTTTTATTCAGCAGTTAAGAAACACTCTTCAGGTAGAATCTGCCAAGGGACAGAGCCCATTTAGGCTTATAACAAAAAACTGAATATCTTCTGATGAAAACTAGATAGAAGCTATCTGTAAAAGTGCATTGTGATGTGTGGATTTATCTAACTAAGTTAAACTTTTCTGATTCAGCAGGTTGGAAACAGTCTTCTGGTACAGTCGACAAAGGGAAATTTTGAAACCCTTTGAGGCCTATTGTGAAAAACTGAATATTTCTAGAGAAAAGCTAGAAAGAAGCTATCTGTGAAACTGCTTTGTGATATGTGGATTCATCTCACAGAGTTAAACCCTTCTTTTTATTCAGCAGGTTAGAAACACTCTATGTGAAGAAATGGCAAAGAGATATTTGGGAGCCCATTTGAGGCCTATAATGAAAGACTGAATATCCCCACACAAAAACTAGAAATAAACTATCTGTGAAACTTCTTGTTATGTGATGATTTATCTCACAAATTTAAACCTTTCTTTTGTTTCAGGAGGTTGGAAACAGTTTTGATGGAAAATCTGTGGGAGGACACTTGGGACCCTTTGAGATTTGTAGTGAGAAACAAAATATCCCCAGATAAAAACTGGAATGAAGCTATCTGTGAAACTTCTTTGTGATGTGGGGATTCACCTCACAAAGATAAACCTTTGTTTTGATTCAGTAGGTGGAAAACACTTTTTTTGTAGAATCTGTGAAGGTATATTTTTGAGATTTTGAGACCTATGGTGAGAAACTGAATATCTCCAAATAAAAACCAGAGAGAAGCTATCTGTGAAACTGCTTTGCAATGTGTGGATTCAACTCACTGAATTATACCTTTCTTTCTTGGATCTATAAATTGGAAACACTCTTTTTGTAGAATCTGTGAAGGGACATTCCGGAGCTGTTTGAGGTCTATGTTGATAAACCACATATCCCCAAATAAAAATTAGAACAAAGCTATCTGTGTAACTGCTTTGTGATGTGTGTATTCTAATCACAGATTCACAGTTTTAAACCTGTCTTTTTATTCAGCAGTTTGGAAACACTCTTTGTGTAGTATCTGCAAAGAGACATTTGGGGGATTATTGAGGCCTAGGGTTAAAAACCCAATATCCCCAGATAGAAACTAGAAAGAAGCTCTCTGTGAAATTACTTTGTGATGTGTGGTTTCATCTCACAGAGTTAAACCTTTCTTTTAATTAAGCAGTTAGGAAATGCCCTTCACGTAGAATCTGCCAAGGGACATTTCAGAGCCCATTTAGGCTTATATAAAAAAAAAAAAAGAATATCCTCAGATGAATACTAGAAAGACGCTCTCTATGAAACTGCGTTGTGATGTGTGGGTTGGTCTCACAGAGTTAAAAAAGTTTTTACATTTGGCAGGTTGGGAGCACTCTTCTTGTAGAAGCTGCAAAGGGATATTTGGGAGCACATTGGGCCTAGTGTGAAAAACTTAATATCCCCAGATACCAAATTTAACCTTCCTTTACTTAGCTGGTTGGAAACAAGCTTCTTGTAGAATCTGTGAGGGGACATTTTGAGATTTTCGGGTCTATGTTGAAAACTGAATATCTCCACATAAAACTAGAAAGAATCTGTCTGTGAAACTTCTTTGTGATGTTTGGTTTCAACAAACAGAATTTAACCTTCCTTTGTCTTAGCTGTTTGGAAACAAACTTCTTGTAGAATCTGTGAGAGACCTTTGTGAGCTTTTGAGGCCTATGGTGAAAATCGAATATCCCCAGATAAAAACTAGAAAGAATCTATCTGTGAAACAGCTTTGTGATTTGTGGATTCATCTCACAGAGTTAAACTGGTCTTTTGATATAGCATATTGGAAACAAACTTCATGTGAAATCTGTGAAGGGACAATTGGGAGCCCATTGAGGACTATGATGAAAAACCAAATATTTCCAGATAAAATCTAGAAACAAGCTATTTGTGAAACTGCTTTGTGATGTTTGGATACATCTCTCAGGCTTAAACCTTTGTTTTGTTTCAGCAGGTTTGAAACTCTCTTCTTATAATATCCGCAAAGGGACACTTGGGAGCCCATTGAGGCCTATGGTGAAACACGGAATATCCCCAGATAAAAGCTAGAAAGACACTATCAGTGAAACTGCTTTGTGTTGTGTGGATTCATCTCAAATAATTAAACCTTTCTTTCTTATTTAGCAACTAGGAAATACTCTATTTGAAGAATCTACGGAGGGATATTTTGGAGCCCATTGACGTGTAGAATGAAAAATCAAATATCCCCAGGTAACAGCTAGAAATAAGCTATCCTTGAAACTTGGAAACTCTCTATTTGTAGAATCTGCAAAGGGACATTTGGGAGCCCAATGAAGCCCATGGAGAAAAACAGAATATCCCAAGATGAAAACAGGAAGGAAGGTATCTGTAAAATGTTTTGTGCTGTGTGGATTCATGTCACAGAATAAAACCTTCTTTTTATTCAGCAAGTTGGAAACACTCTTCTTGTAGCATCTGTGAGGGGACATTTTGGAGCCCATAGACGTTTACTGTGAAAACCAGAATATCCTCAGATAAAAACTAGGAAGAAGCTATCTGGGAAACTGTTTTGTGATGTATGAATTCACCTCATAAATATAAATTTATGCTTTGATTCAGCAGGTTGAAAATACTCTTCTTGTACAATCTGTCGAGGGACATTTGAAAGTTCATTGAGTCCTATAGTGAGAAACAGAATATCCAAAAATAAAATATAGAAAAGAGTTACCTGTGAAACTACTTGGCAATGTGCACATTCAACTCACAGAGATGTCTTTCTTTTTCTTTTTCTTTTCTTTTTTTTTTTTTTTT
>NW_016818002.1:40353-45195 GCF_001698545.2 Rhinopithecus bieti | reverse complement strand
TTTTTTTTTTGATTTGGTAAGTTGGATACAATCTTTCTGTAGGATCTGCAAAGGCACATTTGAAAACCCATTGAAGACTATATTTAAAAACTGAATATCCATAGATAAAAACAAGGAAGAAGCTCTCTGTGAAACTGCTTGGCAATGTGCGCATTCATCTCACAGAGTAAAAAGATTTTTTTTTTGATTCAGTAGTTTGGAAAGAGTATTTCTATAGAATCTGCAAAGGGGCATTTGAAAGTCCATTGAGGCCAATAGTGAAAACCTGAATATCCAAAGATAACAACTAGAAAGAGGGTATCTGTGAAACCACTTAGTGATTTGTGCATTCATCTCACAGATTAAGCCTTTCTTTTAATTCAGCAGTTTGGAAACAATCTTTTGTAGAATCTGCAAAAGGACATTAGAAAACACACTGAGGCCTACAATGAAAAACTGAATACCAAAATATAAAAACTAGAAAGAAGCTATCTGTGAGACCACTTGGTGATGGGTGCATTCATCTCACAGAATTAAACCTTTGTTTTGATTTAGCAGGTTGGAAACAGGGTTTTTGAAGAAACTGTGAGAATACATTTGAAGGAGGGCTATAGTGAAAAACTGAATATCCAAAAGTGAAAACTAGAAAGAAGTTATCTGTGAAACTTCTTGGTGATGTGTGCATTCATCACACAGAGTTAAAACTTGCTTCTGATTCAGCATGTTGGAAACAGTCTCTGTAGAATTTGTGAAGGCACATTTGAAAGTGCATTGAGGTCTATAGTGAAAAACTGAAATCCCAAGATAAAAACTAGAAAGGAGCTTCTGTGAAACCGTAAGGTGATATGTGCATTCATGTCAGAAAATTAAACCTTTTTTTGATTCAGCAGGTTGGATACAATCTTTTTGTAGAATCTGCAAAGAAATATTTGAAAGCCATTGAGGCCCATAGTGAGACACTGAGTATCCAAGGATAAAAACTAGAAAAAAAAAACTATCTGTGAAGCAGCTTGACAATGTGTGCATTCATTTCACAAAGGTAAACCTTTCTTTTCATTCAGCAGGTTGGAAACTGCCTCTTTGTAGAATCTGGAAGGAACATTTGAAAGCCAATTGACGCATACAGTGAAAACTGAATACTCAAAGATGAAAACTAGAATGTAGTTGTCTGTGAAGTGCTTGGTGATGTGTGCATTCATGTCACAGAGATAAAACATTTATTGATTCAGCAGGTTGGAAAAAGCCTTTTTTAAGAATTTGTGAAGGGACATTGGAAATCCCAAAGAAACTGTTTCGTGACATGTGGATTCATCTCAAATAGTTAAACCTTTCTTTTGTTTCAGTAGGTTGCAAACAGCCCTTTTGTAGAATCTACTAAGGGACATTTGAGAGTGCAATGAAGTTTATGGTGACAAACCAAATATTCCCAGACAAAAAACAGAAAGAACATATCTGTGAAAGCTGCTTTGTGACGTTTGGATTGATCTCATAAAGATAAACCTTTTTTTATTCAGAAATTTGGAAACACTGTTTTTGATGATTCTGCGAAGGCATATGTGGGAGCTCATTGAGACCTATGGTGAAATTGTGAATATCCCCAGATAAATACTAGAAAAGTTATCTGAAAACTGCTTTGAGATGTGTAAATTAATCTCATAGAGGTAAAACTTTCTTTTCATTAAGCAGGTTGGAAACAGTCCTTTTGTAGAATATGCAAAGGGACGTTTGAGTTCCCATTGAGGCCTGAGGTGACAAACCGAATATCCCCAGATAAAATATAGAAAGAAACTCTCTGTGAAACTGCTTTGAGATGTGTGGATTCATTTCACAGAGTTAAAACTTGCTTTTGATTCAGCAGTTTGGAAATACTGCTTTGTAGAATCTGCAAAAAGACATTTGAGAGCTCATTGATGCCTAGGGTGAAAAAGTAAATATCCCCAAATAAAAACTAGAAAGCAGTTATAAGTGAAGCTACTCGGTCATGTGTGCATTCATTTCACAGAGTTAAACTTTTCTTTTGGTTCAGCAGGTTGAAAGAGCCCTTTTATAGAATCTTTGAAAGGGCAATTTAAAGTTCATTGAGGCCTATGGTGACACACAAACTATACCCAGATAAAAACTAGAAGGAAGCTATCTATGAAACTGCTTTGTGGTGTATGGATTCATCTTGCAGTGTGAAACATTTCTTTTGATTCAGTAGTTTTGAAACACTGTTTTTGTAGAATCTGCAAAGGACATTTAGGAGTGCATTGAGTCTGATGGTGAAAAGGGAATATCCCCAGACAAAAACTGGAAAGAAGCTATCTCTGAAACAGCTTTGTGATGTGTGGATTCATCTCACTGAGTTAAAAATTTCTTTAGATTCTACAGTTTGTCTCAATGTCCCTACAAAGGGACATTTGAGAGCTCATTGAGGCCCATGATGAAAAAGCAAATATCCACAGATAAAAACTAGAAACAAGCTATCTATGTAACTGCTTTTGATGTGCTGATTCATCACACAGAGATAAACCTTCCTTTTGATTCAGCAGTTTAAAAACAGTTTTTGTAGAATCTGCAAAGGGACATTTGCAAGCCCATTGGGGCCTATGGTGACAAACAGAATATCCCCAAACGAAAACTAGAAAGAATCGTTCTGTGAGACTACTTTGTGATGTGTGGAATTACCTCAAAGTTAAAACTTTCCTATGATTCAGCAGGTTGAAAACACTGTTTTGGTAGAATCTGCAAAGGGACATTTGGGGGCACATTGAAGTCTATGTTGAAAAGTGAATATTGTCAGATAAAACTAGAAGGAAGTTATCTGTAAAACTTTTGTGATATGTGGATTCATCTCACATACTTAAACCTTTCTTCTGATTCAGAAGGTTGGAAACAATCCTTTTCTAGAATCTGTGAAAGGACGTTTGGGAACACATTGAGGTCTACAGTGAAAAAGGAAATATCTCCAGATAAAAACTAGAAAGAAGCTATCTGTGAAACTGCTTTGTGATGTATAGATTCAGCTCACAGAGGAAAACCTATCTTTTGATTCAGCAGGTTAGAAACAGTCCTTTTATAGAATCTGTGATGGGACATTTGAGAGCCCATTGTGACCTATGGTGACAAACTGAATATCCTTAAATAAAACCTAGAAAGAAGCTATCTGTAAAACTGCTTAGTGATATGTAAATGCAACTCTCTCACATAGTTAAAACTTTCTTTTATTCAGCAGCATGGAAAAAATTGTTTTGTAGAATCTGTGCAGGGATATTAGGAAGCTCACTGAGGCATATGGTGAAAAGCAAATATTTCCAGTTAAAATTAGAAAGAAACTATCTGAGAAACTGCTTTGTGATATGTGGATTCATCTCACAGAGTTTAACCTTTCTTTTTATTTCGCAGGTTGAAAACACTTTTTTTTTTTTTGTAGAATCTGCAATGGGATTTTGGGAGTGCATTGAAACATGTGGTGACAAACTGAATATTCCCAGATAAAAATGAGAAAGAAGCTATCTGTGAAACTGTTTGTGATGTGAAGATTCATCTCACAGAGGTAAACCTTGATTTTTATTCAGCAGATTGAAAACACTGTTTTTGTAAAACCTAAGAAGGAACATTAGAAAGCTCCTTTTGGCCTATGGTAAAAAAGTGGATATCCCCAGATAAAAACTATAAAAAAACACTATCTGTGAAATTGTTTGTGATGTGTCAATTCGTCTCAAAGATATAAACCTTTCTTTTGATTCAGCAAGTTTGAAACAGTTCTTTTGTACAATCTGTGAAGAACATTTTGAAGAGCATTGAGGCTTATGGTGAAAAAGTGAATATCTCATATAAAAACTGGAAAGAACTTATCTGTGAAACTGCTTTGTGACGTGTGGATTCATCTTGCAGAGTTAAAGCTTTCTTTTGATTCAGTAGGTTAGAAACAGTCTTTTTGTAGAATCTGTGAATAGACATTTGAGAGCCCATTGAGGCCTTTGGTGACAAACAAAATATCCCCAGATATAAACTAGAAAAAAACTATCTGTGAAACAGCTTTGCGATGTGTGTATTCATCTCACAGAGGAAAGTGTTTCTGTTGATTCAGCAGATTGGAAACACTGTTTTTGTAGAATCTGCGAAGGGACATTAGGGTGCACATTGAGGTCTACTGTAAAAAATGGAGCACCCCCAGATAAAAACACTATTTTTGTAGAATCTGTGAAGAGACATTTGGGAGCTGAGTGAGGCCTATGTAGAAAAAGTGAATAGCCCCAGATGAAAACTAGAAGGAAGTTATCTGTGAAACTGATTTGTGATGTGTGGATTTATCTGAGTTAAACCTTTCTTTTTATTCAGAAATTTGGAAACACTCCTTTTGTAGAGTCTGTAAAAGGACGTTTGGGACAGTATTGAGTCCTAGGGTGACAAACGTAATATCCACAGATAAAAACGAGAAAGAAGTTATCTGTGATTGTGAATGTACTTTGGGATGTGTGTATTGATATTACAGAGGTAAACTTTTCATTTCATTCAACAGGTTGGAAATAGTCCTTTTGTAGTATCCATGAAGGGACATTTGAGAGCTTTGTGACTTATGGTGACAAACCGAATATTCTTAAGTAAAAACTAGAAAGAAGCTACCTGTGAAACTGATTTGTGATATGTGGATTCATTTCATAGAGATAAACCTTACTTTTGTTTCAGCCGTTTAGAAACTTTTTTTTGTGGAGTCTGCAAAAGAACATTTGGGAGCCCATTGAGGCCTATGATGACAAACCGAATATCCCAAGACTAAAACTAGAAAGAAACTAACTGAAAAACTGCTTTTGGATGTGTGGATTCATCTCACAGAGGTAAACATTTCTTTTCTTTTTTTTTTTTTTTTTTTTTTTTTTT
>NW_016818002.1:32267-39454 GCF_001698545.2 Rhinopithecus bieti | reverse complement strand
TGGCCCCCAACATTTCTTTTCATATAACAGGTTGGAAACAGGTTTTTGTAGAATCTTTTACAGAACATTTGGGAGGTGAATGAGGCCTATGGTGACACACAGAATATCCCCAGATAAAAACCAGAACGAATAGATATGTAAAACTTCTTTGTGATGTTTCCATTAATCTCACAAAGTTAAAACTTTCCTTTATTTCCACAGTTTGGAAACACTGTTTTTGTAGAATCTACAAAGGGACATTTGGGAGCTCATTGAGGCATATGATGACAAACCAAATATCTCCAGATAAAAACTAGAAAGAAGCTAGTTTTGAAATTGCTTTGTGATGTGTGGATACATCTCACAGAGTTACACCTTTATTTTTATTCATCAGACTAGAATCATTTTGTGTAGAATCTGCAAAGGAAGATTTTGGAGCTATTGAGGCTTATGGTGAAAATGGAATATCCCCAGATAAAAAATAGAAAGAAGTTAACAGAGAAACTGTTTTTGGATGTGTGGATTCATCTCACAGAGTTAATTCTTCCTGTTGATTCAGAAGTTTTGAAACACTTTTTGTAGAATTTACCAAAGGACATTTGGGAGCTCATTGAGGATTGAGGCCTATGGTGAAAAAGCAAATACCCCAGATACAAACTAGAAAAAAACTATATTTGAAACTGCCTTGTGATGTGAGGACTCATCTCACAGAGTTAAACCTTTCTTTTGATTCAGTATGTTGTGAGCAGTCCTTTTGTATAATCTGTGAAGGGACATTTGGGAGCACATTGAGGCCTATGGTGACAAACAGAATATACCCAGATAAAAACTAAAAGGAAGTTATCTGAGAATCTGCTTCAGAATGTGTGGATTCATCTCACAGAAATAAACATTTCTTTTGATTCAGCAGGTTAAAAGCAGTTTTTTGTAGAACATGTGAAGGAACATTTGAGAGCCCTTTGAGGCCTATGGTGACAACCTGAATATTCCCATATAAAAGCTAGAAAGAAGCTATCTGTGAAACAGATTTGTGATGTGTGGAATCATCTTACACAGTTAAACCTTTCTTTTTGATTTGGCAGTTTGGAAAACACTGTTTTTATAGAATCTGCAAAGAAATATTTGGAAGCTTATTGAAGCCTATGGTGAAAAAGTATATCTCCCTAGATAAAAACTAGAAAGAAGCTATCTGAAACTGCTTTGTGATGTGAGCATTCATCTCACAGAGTTAAACCTTTTTTTAGATGCAACAGTTCAGAAACACCATTTTTGTAGAATCTACAAAGAGACATTTGGGAGATTATTGAGACCTATAATTAAAAAGCAAATATCACCAGATAAAAACTGTATAAAAGCTATTTGTGAAACCGTTTTTTGATGTTTGGATTAATCTGACCGATTTAAACCTGCCTATTGAAATAGCAGTTTGGAAATACTGTTTTTGTAGATTCTGTGAGAGAACAGTTGGGATCTTATTGAGGCTGACGGTGAAAAAGTTAATATCCAACAATAAAAACTAGAAACTTTTATCTGTGAAACTGCTTTGTAATGTGTGGAATCACCTCAGAGAGGTAAACCTTTCTTTTGATTCAGCAAGTCGTAAATACTCCTTTTGTAGAATCAGCAAAGGGACATTTGCGAGAGCATTGAGGCCTATGGTGAAAAAGCAAATATCTCAAGATTAAAACGAGAAAGAACCTATCTGTGAAACTTCTTTATGATGTTTGGATTCATCTCACAGAGTTAAACATTTCTTTTGATTCAGCCATTTATAAACACCGTTTTTGTAGAATCTATGAAGGGGCATTTTGGGAGCTCATTAAGTCCTACAGTGCAAAAGCAAATATCCCCAGATAAAAACCAGAAAGAAGCTATCTGTGAGACTGCTTCATATGGATTCACCTCACAGGATTCAACTTCTTTTTATTCAGCAGTTTGGAAGCAATATTTTTTAGAATCTGAGAAGGAATATTTGGGAGCTTATCAAGGCCAATGGAGAAAAAAGTGAATATCCCAAGATAATAACTAAAAATAAGTTATCTCAGAAAATGTTTTGTGATATGCTGATTCATCTCATAGAGATGAATGAACTTTCCTTTCATTCGGCAAATTGGAAACAGTCCTTTTGTAGAATCTGTGTAGGGACATTTTGGAGTGCATTGAGGCCTATGGTGACATATTACCACCAGATGAAAACTGAAAAGAAGCGATCTGTAAAACTGCTTGGTGATGTGTAGATTCATCTCATGAAGTTAAACATTTCTATTGATTCAGCAGCTCAGAAACACTGTTTTTGGAAAATCTGTAAAGGGACATTTGAGAGCTCATTCAGGCCTACAGGGAAAAGAGAATATCACCAGACAAAAACTACAAAGAAGCTATCTGTGAAACTGCTTTGTAATGTGTGGATTTTCTCACAGAATTAAACATTTCTTTTGATTCAGAACGTTATAATCACTGTTTTGTAGAATCTGTAAAGGGACATTGAAAGGTCATTGAGGTCTATGGTGAAAAAGCAAATATCCCCAGATAAAAACTAGAAAGAAGCTATCTGTGAAACCGCTTTCTGATGTGTGGATTCATCTCACAGAGATAAACATTTCTTTTGATTCAACAGGATAGAAACAGTCTTTTTGTAGAAATGTGAAGGGACATTTGAGCACCCATTGAGAACTAAGGTGATTAACCAAATATCACAAGAAAAAAACTTCAAAGAAGTTATCTGTGAGACTGCTATGCGATGTGTAGATTCATTTCACAGAGATAAACCTTTCATTTGATTAAGCAGGCTATAAAGCCTGTTTTTGTACAATCTGCGAAGGGAAATTTGGGAGCTCATTGAGGCTTATGGTAAAAAAGCAAATATCCTTACATAAAAACTAAAAGCAAGTTATCTGTGAATCTGCTTTGGGACGTGTGGATTTATCTCACATAATTAAATGCTTCTTTAGATTCAGCAGCTTAGAAACAGTCTTTTTGTAGAATCTGCCAAGGGACATTTTGGAGCTTATTGAGGCCTATGGTGAAAAAGCGAATATCCCCAGATAGGTGATAGGAAGAAGTTGTCTGTTAAACTACTTAGTAACGTGTGGATTCATCTCACAGAATTAAAACTTTCTCTTGATTCAGTAATTTGGAAACACTGTTTTTGTAGAATCTATGAAGTGATATTTAACAGCTCATCCAGGCTTCGAAACCAGAAAGTAACTATCTGAGTAACTGTTTCATGTGGATTCACCTCACAGAGTTAAACATTCCTTTTGATTGAGCAGTTTGGAAACACTGTATCTGTAGAATCTTGAAGAAACATTTGGGAGCTCACTGAAGCCTATGGTAAAAAAGCAAGTATCCCAAGATGAATACAAGAAAGAAGCCATCTGTGATACTGCTTTTTGATGAGTGGATTCAGCTCACAGAGTGAAACTTTCTTTTCATTTAGCAGTTTGATACACTGTTTTTTGCAGAATCAGCAAACAGACATTTGGGAGCTCATTGAGGCCCATGGTGAAAAAGTGAACACCCCGAGAAAAAACTATGAAGAAGTTATCTGTGAAACTGCTTTGTGATGTGCAGATTTATTCCACAGAGTTAAACCATTCTTTTTATTTAGCAGGTTGAAAACACTTTTTTTTCTTTTTTTGTAGAATCTGTGAAGGGAATTTTGGGAGAGCATTGAGACGTGGTGACAAACTGAATATCCCCAGATAAAAATGAGAAAGAAGCCATCTGGGAAACTGCTTTGTGACATGTGTATTCATCTCACAGGGTTAACCCTGTTTATTATTATTATTATTTCACCATAAGGAAACACTGTTGTTGTCAAATATGTGAAGAAATATTTGGGAGCTCTTTGAGACCTACGGCGAAAAAACAACCTCATATAAAAAGTATAAAAAAAGCTATCTGTGAAACTGCTTTGTGATGTGTGCATTCATCTGAAAAGGATAAATGTTTCTTTGGATTCAGCATATTGAAAACAATATTTTTATAGAATATGCAAAGGGACATTGGGGAGCCCTCTGAGTCATACGGTGAAAAGAAAATACACACAGATAAAACTAGAAAGAAATTACCTGTGAAACTGCCTTGTGATGTGTGGCTTCGTCTAGCAGAGTTAAACCTTTCTTTAGGTTCCACAGTTTGGAAACACTGTGTGGAATCTGCAAAGGCATATTTGGGAGCACATTGAGGCCTAAGATGAAAAAGCAAATATCCCCAGATAAAAATTAGAAAGAAGCTACCTGTGAAAATGCTTTGTGATGTGTGGTTCATCTAACAGAGTTAAACCTTTCCTTTGATTCAGCAGTTTGGAAACACTGTTTGTGTAGAATCTGTGAAGGGACATTTTGGAATGTATTGAGCTCTATAGTAAAAAAGAAAATATTTCCAGATAGAACCTGGAAAGTAGGTATCTGTGAAACTGCTTTGTTATGTGTGTATTTATCTCACAGAGTTATACCTTTCAAAGAAACATTCAGGAGCTCATTGAAGCCTATGGTGGAAAAGCAAATATCCTAAAATAAAATCTTGAAAGAAGTTATTTGTGAAACTGCCTCGTTATGTGTGGATTCTTCTAAAAGAGATAAATCTTTCCTTTGATTCACCAGGTTGGAAACACTCCTTTGTAGAATCTGCAAAGAGTCATTTGAGAGTGCATTGAGGCCTATTGTGACAAACCGAGCATCTCAATATAAAAACTAGAATGAACTTATATGTGAAACTTCTCTGTGACCTTTTATTCATTTCACAGAGGCAAATATTGCTTTTGATTGAAGTTTGTATATACTGCTTCTGTAGTATGTGTTAAGGGAAATTTGGGAGCTCATTGAGGCTTAATGTAAAAAAGTGAATATCCCCAGATAAATACTATACAGTAGCTATCTGTGAAACTGCTTTGTGATGTGTGAACTCATCTCACAGAGTTAAAACTTTGGAAGGGATATTTAAGGGCTCATTGAGGCCTATGGTGAAAAAGCAAATATCCCCATATAAAAAGTAGAAAGAAGTTATTTGTGAAACTGTTTTGTGATGTGTGGATTATTCCAAAAGAGTTAAACCTTTCTTTTGTTTCAGCAGTTAGGAAACACTGTTTTGTAGAATTTGCAAAGGGATATTTTGTAATACATTGAGGTCTATGGTGACAAATCTAATATCCCCAGATAAAAACTAGAAAGAAGCTGTCTGTGAAACTGGTTTGTAATGTGTGGATTCCTCTCTCAAAGTTAAGTCTTTCTATTGATCCAGCAGTTTGAAAATATTCTTTCTGTAGAATCTGTGAAGGAACATTTGAGAGCTCATTGAGGCCTAAGGTGAAAAAGCAAATATCCCCAGATAAAAACTAGGAAGACACTATCTTTGAAACTGCTTTGTGCTCTGTGGATTCATCTCACAGATTTAAATGTTTCTTTTGATTCAGAAGTTTGGAAACAGTTTTGTAGAATCTTCGAAGGGACTATTGGGAGCACATTCAGGCCTAAGGTGAAAAGCAAATATTCCCAGATAAAACTAGAAATAAGTTTTCTGTGAAACTGCTTTATCACGTGTGGATTCATCTCACAAAGTTAAACCTTTCTTTTGATTCAACAGTTGGGATTCACTGATGCCTATGGGGAAGAATCAAAATACACAGATAAAACGAGAAAAAAAATAGAAGCTATCTGTGAAACTGCTTTATGATGTGTGGATTGGTCTCACAGAGTTAAACCATTCTTTTGATTCAGCAGGTTAGAAACAGTTTTTTTTTTTATAGAAGCTGTGAAGAAACATTTGGGAGTACATTGAGGGCTATGGTGACAAAGTGAATATCACCACATAAAAATAGAAATAAGTCATCCATGAAACTACTTTGTTATGTGTGGATTCATCTCACTTAACTGTACCTTTTCTTTAACTCAGCAATTTGAAAACACTGTTTCTTTTAGAAGCCAAGAAGGGACATTTTGGAGCTCCTTGAGGCCTGTGGTGATAAATGAATATCCCCAGATAAAAACTAGAAAGAGGGTCTCTGTGAAACTGCTTTGGTATATATGGATTTATCTCACAGCATTAAGCCTTTCTTTGGATTCAGCAGCTGGGAAACACGTTTTTGTAGAATCTGCAAAGGGACATTTTTTAGCACACTGAGGCCTATGTTGACAAACAAAATATTCCCAGATAAAACTAGAAAATCTATCAGTTAAGCTATTTTGTGGTGTGTGGATTCACCTCACAGAGTTAAGTCTTTCTATGATTAAGCAGTTTGAAAACACTGTTTTTGTAGAATATCCAAAGGGACATTTGGGAGCTCATTGAGGCCTACGGTGAAAAAGTGAATATCCTCAGAAAAAAATTAAAAGAAAGTATCTGTGAAACTGCTTTATGATATGTGGATTCCTCTCACAGAGACAAACCTTTCTTTTGATTCAGCAGGTTGGAAACAGTCCTTTTGTAGAATCTGGAAAGGGATATTTGGGAGTGCCTTGAGGCCTATTGTGACAAACTGAATATCCCAAGATAAAAACCAGAAAGAAATTATTTGTGAAACTGGTTTGTGATGTGTGGATTCATCTCAAAGAGTTAAACCATTCTTTTGATTCAGCAGTTTGGAAACACTGTTTTTGTAGAATCCACAAATAAACATTTGGGTGCTCATTGAAGCCCATGGTGAGAAAGCGAATCTCCCCAGATAAAAAGTAAAAAGAAGCTATCTGTGAAACTGATTTGTGATGTGTGGATTCATCTCACAGAGATAAGCCTTTTAAAAAATTTTTTTTTGATTCAGCAGTTTGGAGACAATTGTTTTTGTGGAATCTGCTAAGCGACATTTGGGAGCTTATTGAGTCCTGTGGTGTAAAAGCAAATATTCTCAGATAAATACTAGAAAGAAGCTGTCTGTGAAGCTACTTTGTGATATTTGGATTGATCTCACAGTGTTAAACCATTCTTTTGATCCCACAGGTTGGAAAGAGTCCTTGTGTAGAATTTGCAAAGGGACATTAGAGGGTGCATTGAGGCCTATTTTGAAAAAGAGAATATCCATAACGGTTGAACTAGTTTACAATCCCACCAACAGTGTAAAAGTGTTCCTATTTCTCCACATCCTCTCCAACACCTGTTGTTTCCTGACTTCTTAATGATTGCCATTCTAACTGGTGTGAGATGGTATCTCATTGTGGTTTTGATTTGCATTTCTCTGATGGCGAGTGATGATGAGCATTTTTTCATGTGTC
>NW_016818002.1:22546-30198 GCF_001698545.2 Rhinopithecus bieti | reverse complement strand
AAACCTGCACGTTATGCACATGTACCCTAGAACTTAAAGTATAATAAAAAAAAAAGGAAAAGAGAATATCCCCAGATAAAAACTAGAAAGAAGTTATCAATGAAACTGCTTTACGGTGAGTGGATTCGTTCCACAGAAATAAACCTCTCTGTTTTTCAGCAGTTTGGAGACCCTGTTTTGGAGAATCTGTGAAGGGACACTTGGGAGTTTAATGGGGTCTATGGTGAATAAGCAAACATTTTCAGATAAAAACTAGAAAGAAGCTATCTGTGAAACTGCTTTGTGTTGTGTGGATTCACCTCACAGAGTTAAACCTTTCTTTTGATTCAGCAGTTTGGGAAAAGTGCTTTTGTAGAATCTGTGAAGGGACATTTGGAAGCTCATTGAGATCTATGGTGAAAAGCAAATATCCCCAGATAAAATTAGAAAGAATCTATCTGGAAAATGCTTTGTGATGTGTGGATTCTTCTCACAGATTTAAACCTTTCTTTTGATTAAGCAGATTGGACAGTCCTTTTTAGCAACTTCGAATGGACATTTGGGAGTCCATTGAGGCCAATGATGACAAACCAAATATCCCAAGATAAAAACTAGAAAAAAGTTATCTTTCAAACGACTTCATGATGTGTGGATTGATCTCACAGAGTTAAACCTTTCTTTTGATTCAACAGATTAAAACACTGTTTTGCAATATCTACAAAGCTATATTTGGGAGTGCATTTAGATCTATTTTGAAAAGTGAGTAACGCCAGATAAAACCTGAATGAAGCTATCTTTGAAACTGCTTTTTGATGTGTGGATTCATCTCACAGTGTTAAGCCTTTCTTTAGCTTCAACAGTTTGGAAACACTGTTTTTGTAGTATATTCAAGGGGACATTTGGGAGCTCATTGAGGCCTATAGTGAAACAGAAAATGTCCCTAGATAAAAAGTAGAAATAAGCTATCTGTGAAAGTGCTTTGTGATGTGTGGATTCAACTCACAGAGTTAAACATTTCCTTTGATTCAGGAGTTTGGAAACATTGGTTTTGTAGAATCTGAGAAGGGACATTTGGAAGCTCATTGAGGCCTCTGGTGAAAAAGTCAGTATCCCCATATAAATACTAGAAAGAAGCTATCTATTTTCAACTTGTTGTATTCAAAGAAATTTCATTTGTAGAATCTGTGAAGGGACATTTCCGGGTGCATTGAGGACTATGGTGACAAACAATATTCCCAGATAAAAATTAGAAAGACGTTTTCTGTGAAACTGTTTGTTCTGTGTGGATTCACCTCACAGGGTTAAACCTTTCTTTTGATTCAGCAGGCTGGAAACAGTCCTTTTGTAGAATATGCAAAGGGATATTTGAGAGTGCATTGAGGCCTATTTTGACAAACGGAATATTCACAGATAAAAACTATGAAGAAGCTATCCGTTAACCCGCTTTTTGATATGTAGATTTATTTCACATAATTAAACCTTTCTTTTGACACAGCAGTTTGGAAACACTGCTTTTGTAGGATCTTCCAAGGGGTATGAGAGCACACTGAGGCCCAAGGTGAAAAGCAAATATCCTCAGATAAAACTAGAAAGAAGCTGCTTGTGAAACTGCTTTCTGATGTGTGGATTCATCTAACAGAGACAAACCTTTCTTTTATTCAGGAGTTTGGAAACACTGTTTTGTAGAATCTGTGTAGGAACATTTGGGAGCTCCTTGAGGCCTATGATTAAAAGTGAATATTCTCAGATAAAACTAGAAAGAAATTATCTGTGAAACTCCTTTGTGATGTGTGGATTCAACTCACAGCCTTAAACCTTTCCATAGATTCAGCAGGTTGGAAACAGTACTTTCGTAGACTCTGTGGAGGGTCATTTGGAATTGCTTTGAGGTCCATGGTGAAAAACTGAATATCCCCAGACAAAAACTAGAAAGAAGTTATCTGCGATACTACTTTGTTATGTGTGGATTGATCTCGCAGAGTTAAACTTGTCTTTTGATGCAGCAGTTGGGAAACACTGTTTTTGTAGGTTCTGTGAATGGATATTAAAGATCGCATTGCAGCCTGTGGTGAAAACGTGAACATCTTCAGATAAAAACTAGAAGGACGCTATATGTTAAACTGTTTTGTGATGTGTGGATAAATCTCACAGAGTTTTACTGTTCTTTTGATTCAACTGTTTGGAAACATTGTTTTGTAGAATCAGCAAAGGGACATTTGAGATCTCACTGAGGCCTATGGTGAAAAAGTGAACATTCCCAGATAAAAATTAGTAAGATGTTACCTGTGAAAATGTTTTCTGATGTGTGGATTCAATTCACACAGTTAAAACTTTCTTTTGATTCAACACTTTGAAATACTGTTTCTGTAGAACCTGTGAAGGGACTTTTGGGAGCTTATTGACCCCTATGGTGAAAAAGGGAATATCCACAGATAAATACTAGAAAGAAGCTATTTGTGAAACTGCTTTGTGATGTGTGGATTCATCTCACAGAGTTAAACCTTTCTTTTCATTCAGCAGGTTGGAAACAGTCCTTAGTAAAATCTGTGAAGGGACATTTGGGAATGCATTGAAAACTATGGTGAAAAGCAAATATCCCCAGATAAAATGTAAAAGAAGCTATCTTTGAAACTGCTTTGTGATGTGTGGATTCATCTCAAAAGTTAAACATTAACTTTGATTTAGCAATTTGGAAACACTGTTTTCTACAATATGCAAAGGGACATTTGAGAATACATTGAGGCCTATTGTGAAAAGTGAATATCCCCTGATAAAACTAGAAAGAAGATGTCTGTGAAACCGTTTTGTGACGTTTGGATTCATCTCACAGAGGTAAACTTTCTTTTGATTTAGCAGTATGTAAATACTGTTTTTGTAGAATCTGCAAAGGGACATTTGGAGCTCTTTGAGGCCTCTGGTGAAAAGCAAATATACCCAGATAAAACTAGAGAGAAGTTATTTGTGAAACTGTTTTGTGATGTGTGGATTCTTCCCACAGAGATAAACTTTTCTTTTGATATACCAGTTCGGAAACACTGTTTTTGTAGAATCTGTGAAGGGACATTGGGGAGTTCACTGAGGCCTATTGTGAAAAATGGAATATCACCACATAAAAACTAGAAAGAAACTGTATGTGAAACTGCTTTGTAATGTGTGTATTCATCTCTCAGAGTTAAATCTGTGAGCTCATTGAGGTTTATGGTGAAAAATTGAATATATCCTCAGAAAAAAACTGATTGTAGAATCTGTGAAAGGGCATTTGGGAGGGTATTGAGGCCAGTGGTGAAAAAGAAAACATCCCCAGAAAAGAAACTAGGAAGAAGCTATCTTTGAAACTGCTTTGTTATGTGCGAATTCATCTCAATTAGTTAAATATTTTTATGATATGGCAGTTTGAAAACACTGTTTTTGTACAATCTGCGAAGGGATATTTGGAAGCTCGTTGAGGCCTAGGGTAAGAAAGCAAATACTCACAGTTAAAAACTAGAAATATGCAATGTGTTAAACTGCTTTGTGATGTGTGGATTCATCTCAGAGAGTTAAACCTTTCTTTTGATTCATCAGTTTGGAAACACTGTTTTTGAAGACTCTGTGAAGGGACACTTGGGAGCTCATAGAAGCCTACAGTGAAAAAGTGAATATCCCTTGATAAATACTAGAATGAACATATCTGTGAAACTGCTTTTTGATGTGTGGACTCATCTCACAGAGTTAAACTTTTTATTTTATTATTCAGCGAGTTGCAATAAGTCCTTTTGTAGAATCTGCAAAAGTGACATTAGGTAACGCATTGACGTCTATAAATATAAACAGAATATCCCCAGAAAAAAAAACTAATAGAAAGCTATCTGTGAACCTGCTTTCTGATGTGTGGCTTCACCTCATAGAGTTAAACTTTCCTTTGATACAGCAGTTCGGAAGCATTGTTTTTGTAGTATCTGTGAAGGGATATTTAAGAGTACACTGAGTTCTATGGTGAAAACGTGACTATCCTTAGATTAAAACTAGAGAGAAAGTATTTGTGAAACTTCTTTGTGATGTGTGTATTCTTCTCACAGAGTTAAACCTTTCCTTTTGATTCAGTAGTTTGGAAACACTGTTTTTGTAAAATCTGCGAGGGGACATTTGGGAGCTCATTGAGGCCTATGTTGAAAAGCGAATATCCCGAGGTAAAACTAGAAAGAAGTTATTTGTGAAACTGCTTTGTGATGTGTGGATTCTTCTCACAGACACTAACCTTTCTTTTGTTTTATCAGGTGGAACACAAATCCTTTTGTAGAATCTGCGAAGGGATATTTGGAAGCCCATTGAGGCCTATGGTGACAAAGAGAACATTTCCTGGTATATTTCTAGGTAAAAACTAGAAAGAAGCGATTTGTGAAATTGCTTTGTGAAATGTGGATTCATCCTACAATTAAACCTTTCTTTTGATTCAGCAGTTTGGAAACACTCTTTTTGTAAAATCTGTGAAGGGACATTTGGGAGCTCTTTGTAGCTTATGGTGAAAAGTGATTGTAAGCAGAAAAAAAAAAAAACTAGAAAGAAGCTATCTGTGAAACTGCTTTGTGATTTGTGGATTTATCTCACAGAGTTAAACCTTTCTTTTAATTCAGCAGGTTGCAATCATCCTTTTGTAGAATCTGCGAAGGGAGATTTTGTAGCACATTGAGGCCTATGGTGACTAACAAAATATCCCCAGATATTAACTAGAAGAAAGCTATCTGTGAAACTGCTTTGTGATGTATGGATTCATCTCAAAACGTTAAGCCTTTCTTTGATACAACAGCTTAAAACATTGTTTTTGTAGTATCTGCAAAGGAATACCTAACAGTGCACTGAGATTTATGGTGAAAAGCGAATATATGACAGAAAACTGGAAAGAAGCTATTTCTGAAACTGCTTTGTTATGTGGGGATTCATCTCACAAAGGTAAACCTTTCTTTTCATTCAGCAATTTGGAACTTTTTTTGTAAAATCTGTGACGTGACATTTGGGAGCTCATTTAGGCTTATAGTGAAAAAGTGAATATCCCCAGATAATACTAGAAAAAAGCCATCTGTGAAACTTGCATGTGATCTGTGGATTAATCTCAGAGATTTAAACTTTCTTTTGATTCATCACTTTGGAAACACTGTTTTACATAATCTGCAAAGGAATATTTGTGTACTCATTGAGATCTATGGTGAAAAGCAAATACCCTCCTATAAAACTAGAAAGAAGGTATCTGTGACATCACTTTGTGATGTGTGGATTGTTCTCACAGATAAAAACCTTTCTTTCATTTAGTAGGTTGTAAACGATCCTTTTGTAGAATCTGCAAAAGGAGTTTTGGGAGCACATTGAGGCCTATGGTGACAAACCAAATATTCCCAGATAAAAACTAAAAAGAAGCTATCTGTAAAACTGCTTTGTGATGTGTTGACTCATATCACAGAGTTAAACATTTCTTTTGCTTCAGCAGTTGGAAACAGTCCTTTTGTAGAAAGAATCTGTCTGTGAAACTGCTTAGTGATGTGTGGATTCATCTAACTGGGTTAAACCTTTCTTTTGATTCAGCAGTTTGGAAACTTTTTTTGTAGAATTTCCGAAGGGACACTTGGGAGCTCTTTGAGGGCTATGGTAAAAAAAGGGAATATTCACAGATAAAAACTTAAAAGAAGCTATCTGTGAAATTGCTCTGTGATGTGTGGATTGATCTCACAGAGTTAAACCTTTCTTTTGATTTAGTATGTTGAAAACCATCTTTTGCAGAATCTGCAAAGTGACATTTGGGAGCTTATTGAGGCCTATAGTTACAAACCAAATATCCCCACATAAAAACTAGAAAGAAGTTATTTGTGAAACTGCTTTGTGATTTGTGGATTCTATCCATAGAGTTAAACCTTTCTTTTGATTCAGCAGGTTGCAATCAGTCTTTTGTAGAATCTGCGAAAGGACACTTTATATAACATTGAGAACTATGGTGACAAACAAAATATCCCCAGATAAAAGCTATAAAGAAGTTATCTGGAAAACTGCTTTGTGATGTGTAGATTCATTTCACAGTGTTCAAACTTTTTTGGATTCAGCAGTTTGGAAACACTGTTTTTGTAGAATCTGCAAAGGGACATTTGGGAGCTCATTGAGGCCTATGGTGAAAAAGACATTACCTGCAGATAAAACTAGAAATAAGCTATCTGGGAAACTGGTTTCTGATGTGTGGATTCATCTCACAGAGTCAAACCTTTCTTTGATTCAGCTGTTTGGAAAAAATGTTTTTGTAGAATGTGCAAAGGGACATTTAAGATGTCATTGAGTCCTATGGTGACAAAGCAAACATCCCCCTATAAAAAGTAGAAAGAAGCTATCTGTGAAACTGTTTTCTGATGTGTGGATTCATCTCACAGAGTTCAAACATTCTTTTGATTCCACAGTTTGGAAACATTGTTTTTGCAGAATCTGTGAAGAGACATTTGGGAGCTTATTGAGGTCTTTAGTGAAAAGGAGAATATCCCCTGATAAAAACTAGAAAGAAGCTATCTGTGAAACTGCTCTGTGATGTGTGGATGCTTCTCACAGAGATAAATCTTTCTTTTGATTTAGCAAGTTGCAAAGTGTCCTTTTCTAGAACCTGGGAAGGGACATTTTGGAGGACATTGAGGCCTATGGAGATAATCAGAATACCCCAGATGAAAACTAGAAAGAGGGGGGGTTGAGCAAGATGGCCAAATAGCAACAGCTCCAGTCTCCAACTCCCAGCGCCAATGACACAGAAGACGGGTGATTTCTGCATTTTCAACTGAGGTACTGGGGTCATCTCACTAGGGAGTGCCAGACAATCAGCGCTGGTCAGCTGCTGCAGCCCGACCAGTGAGAGCTGAAGCAGGGCAAGGCATCACCTCACCTGGGAAGCGCAAGGGGGAAGGAAATCCCTTTTCCTAGCCAGGGGAACTGAGACACACAACACCTGGAAAATTAGGTGACTCCCATCCCAATACCACGTTTTAAGCAAACGGGCACACCAGAAGAATGTATCCCACACCTGGCCGGGAGGGTCCCATTCCCACGGAGCCTCTCTCATTGCTAACACAGCAGTCTGCAATCTAACCGCAAGGCAGCAACGAGGCTGGGGGAGGGACGCCTGCCATTGCTGAGGGTTAAGTAAGTAAACAAAGCCACTGGGAAGCTCGAACTGGGTGGAGCACACAGCAGCTCAAGGAAACCTGCATGTCTCTGTAGACTCCACCTCTGGGGACAGGGCACAGTTAACAACAAGAACAAAAGCAGCAGGAACGTCTACAGATGCAAACGACTCTGTCTGACAGCTTTGAAGAGAGCAGTGGATCTCCCAACATGGAGGTTGAGATCTGAGAAGGGACAGACTGCCTGCTCAAGTGGGTCCCTGACCCCTGAGTAGCCTTAATGGGAGACATCTCCCACTAGGGGCAGTCTGACACCCCACACCTCACAGGGTGGAGAACACCCCTGAGAGGAAGCTTCCAAAATAAGAATCAGACAGGTACACTCGCTGTTCAGCAATATTCTATCTTCTACAACCTCTGCTGCTGATACCTAGGCAAACAGGGTCTGGAGTGGACCTCAAGCAATCTCCAACAGACCTATAGTTGAGGGTCCTGACTGTCAGAAGGAAAACTATCAAACAGGAAGGACACCTATACCAAAACCCCATCAGT
>NW_016818002.1:9827-22057 GCF_001698545.2 Rhinopithecus bieti | reverse complement strand
AAAGACACATGCACACGTATGTTTATTGCGGCACTATTCACAATAGCAAAGACTTGGAATCAACCCAAATGTCCATCTGTGACAGACTGGATTAAGAAAATGTGGCACATATACACCATGGAATACTATGCAGCCATAAAAAAAGGATGAGTTTGCGTCCTTTGTAGGGACATGGATGCAGCTGGAAACCATCATTCTTAGCAAACTATCACAAGAACAGAAAACCAAACACTGCATGTTCTCACTCATAGGTGGGAACTGAACAATGAGATCACTTGGACTCGGGAAGGGGAACATCACACACCGGGGCCTTTCATGGGGAGGGGGGAAGGGTGAGGGATTGCATTGGGAGTTATACCTGATATAAATGATGAATTGATGGGTGCTTACGAGTTGATGGGTGCAGCACACCAACATGGCCCAAGTATACATATGTAACAAACCTACATGTTATGCACATGTACCCTAGAACTTAAAGTACAATAAAAAAAATTTAAAAAAAGGAAAGCTAGAAAGAAGTTATCTTTGAAACTGCTTTGTGATATGTTGATTCATCTCACAGAGTTAAACCTTTCTTTTATACAGCAGTTTGGAAGCACCGCTTTTGTAGAATCTGCAAAGCAATATTTAAATGCACATTGGGGCCTATGGTGTAAAAGCGAATATCCCCGGAGAAAAACTAGAAATAAGATGTCTTTGAAATTGCTTTGTGATGTGTGGATTCTTCCCACGAAGTTAAACACTTCTTTTCATTCAGTACGTTGCAAACATTCCTTTTGTAGAATCTATGCAGAGACATTGACATTTGGGAGTGCATTGAGGCCTACGGAGAAAATCAGAATATCTCATATAAAAACTAGAAAGAAGTTATCTTTGAAACTGCTTTGTGATATGTGGCTTCATCTCACAGAGTTAAACCTTTCTTTTATACAGCAGTTTGGAAACCCTGCTTTTGTAGAATCTGTGAAGTGATATTTAAATGTGCTTTGAGGCTTATGGTGGAAACAGGAATATCCCTGGATAAAAACTAGAAAGAAGCTATCTTTGAAACTGCTTTGTGATGTGTGGATTCATCTCACAGAGTTAAACATTTCTTTTGATTCAGCAGGTTAAAAGCACTGTTTTTGTTGAACCTGCGAAGGGATATTTGGGAGTGCTTTGTGGCCTATGATCCAAAAGCAAATATCCCCAGATTAAAAACTGGAAAGAAGCTCTCTGTTAAACTACATTATGATGTGTGTATGCATCTTACAGTATTAAGCATTTTTTATGATTCAACAGTTTGGAAACACTGATTTTGTAGAATCTGGGAAGGGACATTTGGGAGTTCATTGAGGCCTACAATGAAAAAAAATATCATCAGATAATAACTGGAAATAAGTTATTTGTGAAACTGCTTTTTCACGTGTGGATTATCTCACAGAGTTAAACTTTTCCTTTGACTCTGCAGTTTGGAAACATTGTTTTGTTTTGTAAAACCTTTCTTTTCATCAGCAGATTGTGATCAGTCTTTTTGAAGAATCTGTAAGGGACATTTTGTAACACAGTGAGACCTAGGTTGACAAACAGAATATCCCCAGATAAAACGAGAAAGAAGTTGTCCATTAGACTGCTTTTCACGTGTGAATTCATCTCACAGAATTAATCTTTTCTTTTGACTCTGCAGTTTGTAATTACTGTTTTGAATAATCTATGAAGGGACATTTTGTAGTGCATTGAGGCCTATGGTGAAAAAGCAAATATATCCCTTTTCAGAATCTATAAAAACAGTGTTTCCAAGCTGCTGTATGAAAAGAAAGGTTTAACTTTGTGAGATGAATCCACACATCACAATGCAGTTTCACAGTTAGCTTCTTTTTAGTTTTTATCTGGGGATATTCGGATTGTCACCATAGGCCTCAATGTGTAACCAAATGAACGTTTGCGGTTTCTACAAAAGGACTGATCACAACATGCTGAATCAAAAGAAAGGTTTAATTCTGTGATTAGAGTGCACACATCACAAAGCAATTTCACAAATAACTTCTTTCTTGTTTTTACCTGGGGATATTTGCTTTTTCTCCATAGGCCTCAATGAACTTCCAAATGTCCCTTTGCAGATTCTACAACAACAGTGTTTTCAAACCGCTGAAGCAAAAGAAAATTTTAACTCTGTGAGATGAATTCATACATCACAAAGCAGTTTCACAGATAGCTTGTTTCTAGTTTTTATCTGAGGATATTTGCTTTTTCACCATAGTCCTTGATACCCTCTTAAATATGCCTTCTCAGAATCTACAGAAACAGTGTTTCCAAACTGCTGAATCAAAACAAAGTTTTAACACTGTGAAATGAATCCACACATCACAAAGCAGTTTCACAAATAGTTTCTATCTAGTTTTTGTCTGGGGATATTCTGTTTATCACAATAGCTCTCAAAGCACTCCCAAATGTTTCTTCACAGATTCTACAAAAAACAAAACAAAACAAAACAAACAAAAAAAAAAACTTTCCAACTTGCTGAATCAAAAGCAAGGTTTAACTCTGTGAGATGAAACCACACATTACAAAGTAGTTTCACAGATAGTTTCCTTCTAGCTTTTATCAGAGATATTTGTTTTTTCACCATAAACCTCAATGCACTCCACAATGTCCCTTTGCAGATTCTATAAAAGGACTGTTTCCAACTTGCTGAATGCAAAGAAACGTATACTTCTGTGAGATAAATCAAAATACTGGAAGCAGTTTCACAGATGGCTCCTTTCTAGTTTTAATCTGAGAATGTTCTTTTCACCGTAGGCCTCAAAGAGCTCCAAAATGTCCCTCCCCAGAATCTAAAAATCATTGTTTGCAAATTGCTGAATCAAAAGAAATGTTTACCTCCATGAGATGAAACCACACATCACAGAGCAGTTTCACAGATACCTTTTTTCTAGTTTTATTGGGAGATAATTGCTTTTCACCATGGGTCTCAATGAACTCCAAAATGTTCCTTTGCAGAATCTACAGAAAGAGTATTGCCAAACTGCTTAATCAAAAGAAAACCTTAATGCTATGAGATGAATCCACATATCACAAAGCAGTTTCACAGATTGCTGCTTTCTTGTTTTTATCTGGGGATATTCTGTCACCATAGGACTCCTTGTGCTACAAAATATCCCTTACAGATTCTACAAAAGGGCTGATGGCAACCTGCTGAATCAAAATAAAGACTTAAGTCTGTGAGTAGAATCCACACATCACAAAACAGTTTCAGAAATAATTTCTTTCTTGTTTTTATCTGATGATAAAATGAGCTCCCAAATGTACCCTCACAGATTCTACAAAAACAGTTTTTTTAACTGCTGAAACAAAAGAAAAGTTTAACTCTGTGAGATGAATCTACACATCACAAAGCAGTTTCACAAATAACTTCTTTCTAGTTTTTATTTGGTGATACTTGCTTTTTCAAAATAGTCCGCAATGAGCTCCCAAATTTAACTTTGTTAAACAGTGTTTCCAGCCTGCTGAAACAAAGGAAATATTTAACTCATGAGATGAATCCACATATCACAAAGCATTTTCACAGATATATTCTTACTAGTTTTTGTGATCATAGAAAAAAGTGTCTCCAAACTGTTGAATATAAAGAATGGTTTAACTTTATATGAAAAGGGATATTTAAGAGCGCCTTAGGCCTAAGACAAAAAAGCCAATATCCACAGATAAAAACTAGAAAGAAGCTATCTGTGAAACTGCTTTGTAACGTGTGGATTCATCTCACAGTGTTAAGCCTTTCTGTTGATTCAGCAGTTCAGAAACACTGTTATTGTAGAATCTGTGAAGGGACTTTTGGAGTTCATTGAGGTCCATGGTAAAAAAGCGAATATCACCCAATAAGAACTAAAAGAAAGTGTTTGTGAAAGGGCTTTTGTTTTGTGGATTCGTCTCACAGAGGTAAACCTTTGTTTTGATTCAGCAGTTTGGAAACAATGCTTTTTAGATTCTGGGAAGGGACATTTTGGAGTGCATTGAGGACTATAGTGAAAAAGCAAATATCCCCAGAGAGATACTAGGAAGAAGCTATCTGTGAAACTGCTTTGCGATGTATGGATTAATCTCACATAATCAAACCTTTCTTTTGATTCAGCAGGTTGGAAACTGTGTTTGTAGAATCTGTGAAGGGACAATTCAGAGTGCATTGAGGTCTATGGTGAAAAAGTGATTATCCACAAATAAATACTAGAAAGAAGCTATCTGTGAAACTGCTTTGTGATGTGTGGATTCATCTCACAGAGTTAAACAATTCTTTTGATTCAGCAAGTTGGAAACACTCCTTTTGTAGAGTATTCGAAGGGACATTTGCAATTGCATTGAGGACTAATGTGACAAACTGAATATCCCTAGATAACAATTAGAGAGAAACTATCTGTGAAACTGCTTTGTGATGGGTGGATTCAACTCACAGAGTTAAGCCTTTCTTTTGATTCATCAGTTCTGAAATATAGTTTTTGCAGAATCTGTGAGGGGACATTTGGGAGCTCATTGAGGCCTATGGTGAAAAAGAGAATATCCCCACATAAAATTAGAAAGAAGCTATTTGTGAAACTGCTTTTTGATGTTTGGATTCTTCTCACATACTTAAACCTTTCCTTTTATTCAGCAGGTTGCAATCAGTCCTATTGTAGAATCTGTGAAGGGACATTTCGTAGTACATTGAGGCCTGTAGTGAGAAACCGAATATCCCCAGATAAAAACTTGAAAGGCACTATTTGTGAAACTGATTTGTGATGTGTGGATTCATCTCAAATAGTTAAACTTCTATTTATATTCAGCAGTTTGGAAAAATCTTTTTTGTACGATCTGTGAAGGGACATTTGGGAGCTCATTGAGGCCTATGGAGAAAAAGCAAATAACCCATGGTAAAAACTAGAAAGAACGTATCTGTGAAACTGCTTTGTGATGTGTGGATTCATCTCCTAGAATTAAACTTATTTTTTGATTTAGCAATTTGGAAAAAATATTTTTGTAGAATCTGGGAAGGGACATTTGGGAGCTCATTGAGGTCTACAGTAAAAAAGTTAATATCTCCAGTTAAAAACTAAAAGGAACCAATCTGTAAAACTGCTTTGTGATGTGTGGATTCATCTCAAAGAGTTAAACCATTCTTTATATTCAACAGTTTGGAGACACTTTTTTCTATGATCTGTGAATGGACATTTAGGAATGCATTGAGGCCTATGTTGGAAAAGTGATTATCCCATGATAAATACTAGAACGAAGCTATCTGTGAAACTGCTGTGAGGTATGGGTTCATCTCGCAGAGTTAAACCTTTCTTTAGATTCAGCAAGTTGGAAACAGTCCTTTTGCAGAATCTGTGAAGGGACATTTGGGAGTGCATTGAGGATTATTTTGGCAAATGGAATATCCCCAGATAAATACTATAAAGAAGCTATCTGTGAAACTGTTTTGAGATGTGTGGATTCATCTCACATAGTTAAACCTTTCTTTGGATTCTGCAGTTGAGAAACAGTGTTTTCATAGAAACAGCAAAGGGACATTTTGTAGCTCATTGAGGCCTACACTGAACAAGCAAATATCCCCAGATAAAAACTAGAAAGAAGTTATTTGTCAAACTGCTATGTGACATGTGGATTCTTCTCAATAGTTAAACATTTCCTATGATTCAGCAGGTTGCAGTCAGTCCTTTTGTAGAATCTACAAAGGGACATTTTGTAGTACATTGAGGCATATAATGACAAACCAAATATCCCCAGATAAAAACTAGAAAGAAACTGTCTGTGAAACTGATTTGTGGTGTGTGGATTCACCTTACAGAGATAAACCTTTCTTTTGATACAGCAGTTTGGAAACACTGTTTTTGTAGAATCTGTGAAGGGTTATTTAAGAGCGCATTGAGGGCTATGGTCAAAAGTGAATATCCCCATATAAAACTAGATTGAAGCTATCTGTGAAACTGCTTTGTGATGTGTGGATTCAACTTACAGAGGTAAATCTTTCTTTTGATCAGCAGTTTGCAAACAGTGTTTTTGTAGAATCAGTGAAGGGACAATTGGGAGCTCAATGAGCTCTATGGTGAAACAGCAAATATCCCCAGATAAAAACTAAAAAGAAGCTATCTGGTAAACTGCTTTGTGATGTGTGGATTCCCCTCACAGAGGTAAGCCTTTATTTTGATTCAGCAGTTTGGAAACACTGTTTTTGTAGAATCTGCAAAGGGTTACTTAAGAATGCTTTGAGGCCTAAGGTGAAAAAGCAAATATCCCCAGATAAAAACTAGAGAGAAATTATCTGTGAAACTGCTTGGTAATGTGTGGATTCACCTCACAGAGTTAAATATTTATTTTGATTCAGCAGTTTGGAAACACTGTTTTTATACACTCTGGGAAGGGATATTTGGGAGCTCTTGGAGGACTATGGTGAAAAAGCATATATCGCCAGATAAAAACTAGAAAGAATGTTTCTGTGAGACTGCTTTCTGATGTGTGGATTCATCTCACAATGGTAAACTTTCCTTTTGAGCTCAGCAGTTTGGAAACACATGTTTTTGTAGATCTGCAAACGGGAATTTGGGGAGGACTTTGTGGCCTGGTGAGGAAAATCTGAAATATCCAGATTACAATACTAAAAAGAAGCAATATACGAATGGCTTCATGATGTGTGTATCATCTCACAGATTTAAACCTTTATTTTTATTCAGCAGTTCGGAAACATTTTTTATTTTTTTGTAGAATCTGAGGTACATTTGGGAAGTGCATTAAGACTTCTTGTTAAAAAGAGAATATCCCCAGATAAACACTAGAAAGAAGCTATCTGTGAACTGCTTTGTGTTGTGTGGATTTAAGCTCACAGAGTTAAACCTTTTCCTTTTGATTGTGCAGGTTGGGAAACAGACCTTCTTGTTTAGAATCTCTGGAAGGGATATTTGGGAGTGCATTGAGGCTTATGTGACAAAATCAAATAATTCCCGGATAAAAATTATAAAGGAAGTTATCCTGTGGAAACTGCTTGGTATGTGTGCATTTTTC
This sequence comes from Rhinopithecus bieti, assembly GCF_001698545.2. NCBI lineage: Eukaryota > Metazoa > Chordata > Mammalia > Primates > Cercopithecidae > Rhinopithecus > Rhinopithecus bieti. Next base: position 15,049 of record NW_016818002.1, on the reverse strand, counting down.
TCACAGAGTTAATTTTTTTTTTTTTTTAATTTAGGGCAGGTTTACAATCAGTCCTTTTGTAAGAATTGGAGAATGACATTTGAGATTGCCCATTGAGGCCTATGATGACAAACTAAATATTCCCTGATAGAAACGAGGAAAGAAGCTATCTGTGAAACTGCTTTGGTGATGTGTGGATTCATTAAAACAGAGTTAAAATTTCTTTGATTCTGCAGTTTGTGAAAACATGTTTTAATTAGAATCAGTGAAGGGATATTTGAGGCCTATGGTGAAAAAGCCAAATATCCCCACATAAACGGTAGAAAGAAGCTATCTTTAAAACTGCTTTTGATATGTTGATCATCTTCACAGAGTTAAACTTTTTTTGATACACTAGTTTGGAAAACAATATTTTGGTTAGAATCGTGAATTATATTTAAGAGCGCATTAAGGATATACGGTAAAAAAAAAAAAAAAAAAAAAAAAAAAAAAAAAAAAAAAAAAAAAAAAGCTAATATCCCAAGATGAAAAGAAGAAAGAAGCTATCTTTTGAAACTGCTTTGTTATGTGTGGATTCATCTCACAGAGCTAAACATTTCTTTTGTTTCAGCAGTTTGAAAACAGTTTTTTTTTAGATTTTGTGAAGGGACAGTTGGGAGCTCATTGAGGCCTATGGCAAAAAAGCAAATATCTCCAGATAAAAACTAAAAGGAAGCTGTCAGTGAAACTGCTTTGTGATGTATGGATTCAACACACAGAATTAAACCTATCTTTTGGTTCAGCAGTTTGGAAACAAAGTTTTTGTATAATCAGGGAAGGTACATTCGGGAGTTCATTGAGGTTTATGGTGAAAAAGCAAATATCCCCAGATACATAGTAGAAAGATGTTATTTGTGAAACTGGCTTGTGATGCATGGATTCATCTCATGGAGATAGGTCTTTATTTTGATTCCACAGTTTTGACACAATGTTTTTGTAGAATCTGCGAAAGGGAGTTTGAGAGCTCATTGAGGCCTATGCTGAAAAAGCAAATATCTGGAAATACATACTAGAAAGAAGTTATTTGTGAAACTGCTTTGTGATGTGTGGATTGTAGAATCTGTGAAGGGACATTTGCGAATGCATTGAGGACTATTGTGACAAACTGAATATCCCCAGATAAATACATAATTACACCTTTCTTTGAATCAACAGGTTGCAATCAGTCTTTTTGTAGAATCTGTGAAGGGACATTTGGTAGTGCATTGAGGTCTATAGTGACAAACGGAATAACCTCAAATAAAAACTAGAAAGACACCATCTATGAAACTGCTTTGTGATGTGTGGATTCATCTCACATAGTTAAACCTTTCTTTTGATTCAGTTTGGAAACACTGTTTTTGTAGGTTCTGTGAATGGATATTAAAGATTGCATTGAGGCCTATGGTGAAAATGTGAATATCTTCAGATAAAACTTAGAAAGAAGCTATCTGTGCAACTGCTTTGTGATTTGAGGATTCATCTCATAGAATTGAACCTTTCTTTTGATTCAGCAGTTTGGAAATGCTGATATTGTAGAATCTCCAAAGGGACATTTGGGAACACGATAAGGCCTATGTTGCAAAAGAGAATATCCCGGATAAAAAGCAGAAAGAAGGTATCTGTTAAACTGCTTTGTGATGTGTGTATTCATAACACAGAGGTAAGCCTTTATTTTGATTCAGCAGTTTGGAAACACTGTTTTTGTAGAATCTGTGAAGGCACATTTTGGAGCTCATTGAGGTCTATGGTGAAAAAGCAAACATCCCCAGATAAAACTAGAAAGAAGTTTCTGTGAAATTGCTTGTTGATGTACGTATTCACATCACAGAGTTAAACCTTTCTTTTCATTCAGCAGTTTAGAAACACTTTTTTTGTAGGATTTGTGAAGGGACACTGGGAGTGATTTGAAGCCTATGGTGAAAAGCAATTTTCCCTAGATAAATACTAACAAGAAGCTATCTGATAAACTGCTTTGTGATGTCTGGATTCATCTCACAGACTTAAACATTTAAGATCTCATTGTAGCCTATGGTGAAAAAGCAAATATCCCAAGACAAAAGCTAGACAGAAGCTATTTGTGAAACTGCTTTGTGATGTGTGTATTATTTTCGCATAGTTAATCCTTTCTTTGAAGCAGCAGGTTGCAATCTTTCCTTTTGTAGAATCTGTGAAGGGACATCTGGTAATGCATTGAGGCTGATAGTTTCAAAGGAAATATCCCCAGAAAAAAACTGGAGAGAAGCTATCTGTGAAACTGCTTTGTGATGTCTGGATTCATATCACAGAGTTAAACCCTTCTTTTGATTCAACAGGTTGGAAACAGTCCTTTCATAGAATTTGCGAAGGGATATTTAAGAACACATTTAGGTTTATGGTGAAAATCCAAATATCCCCAGAAAAAATACTAGAAAGAGGCTATCTGTAAAACTGCTTTATGGTGTCTAGATTCACTTCACAGAGTTGAACCTTTGTTTTGATTCAGTAGTTTGGAAACGCTTTTTTTTTTTTTTTAATAATCTGTGAAAGATCATTTGGGAGCTCAATAAGGCCTATCTTGTAAAAGGGCATAACCTCAGATAAAAAGTATAAAGAAGGTATCTGTTAAATTGCCTTGTGATGTGTGGATTCATCTCACAGAGTTAAGCCTTTCTTTTGACTCAGCAGCTTGGAAACACTGTTTCTGTAGAATCTGCAAAGGCACATTTGGGAGCTAATTGAGGCCTATGCTGAAAAAGCAAATTTGCCATATAAAACCTAGAAAGAAGTTTCTGTGAAACTGATTGGTGATTTGTGGATTCATCCCACAAAGTTAAATCTGTCTTTTGATTCAGCAGTTTGGAAACATTGTTTTGTAGGAGCTGCAAAGAAACATTTGGGAGCACTTTGAGGACTATGGTGAAAAGTGAATATCCCACAATAAAACTAGAAACAAGTATCCATGAAAATGCTTTGATGTGTGGATTCATGTCATAGAGTTAAACCTATCTTTTGATTCAACAGGTTGCAATGAGTCCTTTTGTAGAATCCATTAAGGGACATTTCATAGTGCATTGAGGCATATAGTGACAAACTGACTATCCCCAGATAAAAACTAGGAAGAAGCTATATGTGAAAATACTTTGTGATACGTGGATTCATCTCACAGAGTTAAACCTTTCTTTTGATACAGCAGTTTGGAAACACAGTTTTTGTAGATTCTGCGAAGGGTTATTTAAGAGCACCTTGAAGCCTATGGTGAAAAAGACAATATCCCAAGATAAAAAGTAGAAAGAAGCTATCTGTGAAACTGCTTTGTGATGGGTGGATTCATCTCACAGAGATAAACCTTTATTTTGATTCAGTGGTTTGGAAACCCTGTTTTTCTAGAATGTGCAAAGGGACATTTGGCAGTGTATTCAGTTCTGTGGTGAAAAAGAGAATATCTCCAGGTAAAATGTAGAAAGAAGATATCTGTGAAACTACTTCATGATGTGTAGATTCATCCAACATAGAGAAACCTTCTCTTGATTCAGCAGGTTGGAAACAATACTTTTGTAGAATCTGTGAATGGACATTTAGGAGTGCATTGAGACTTATGCTGGCAAACCAAATATCCCCAGATAAAAACTAGAAAGAAGTTATCTGTGAAACTCCTTTGTGATGTGTGCATTCATTTCACAAAGTTAAAATTTTGTTTTGATTCAATAGTTTGGAAACACTATTTTTTTAAGAATCTGCAAAGGGACATTTGGTAGTGCTTTGAGGCCTCTGGTGAAAAAGCAAATATCCCTAAACAAAACGTAGAAAGAAACTATCTTTGAAACTGCTTTGTGATGTGTGGATTCATCTCACAGAGTTAAACCTTTCTTTTTATTCAGCATTTCGGAGACACTGTTTTTACAGAATCTGTGAAGGGCCATTAGGGAGCTCATTGAGGTTCATGGTGAAAACATGAATATCACCCTATAAAAACTAGAAAGACGCTATCTGTGAAGCTGCTTTGTGATTTTTGGATTCATCTCACAGAGTTAAACCTTTCTTTCGATTAGCATTAGGAAATACGGTTTTTGTGGAATCTGCAAAGGGACATTTGGAAGCACATGTAGGCCTATGGTGAGAATGCCAATATCCCCAGATAAAAACTAGTAAGAAGCTGTCTGTTAAACTGCTTTGTGATACGTTGATTTATCTCAGAGAGTTAAACTTTTCTTTTGATTCAGCAGTTTGCAAATTCGGTTTTGTAGAATCTGGGAAGGAATATTTGGGAGTTCAGTGAAGCCTATGGTGAAAAAGCAAATATTCCTAATTAAAAACTCAAAAGAAACTATCTGCTTTGTGATTTGTGGATGTGTCTCACAGAGTTAAGCCTTTCTTTTGGTTCAGTAATTTATAAACACTATTTTTGTAGAATCTGTAAAGGGACATTTGGGAGTGCCTAGATGCCTCTGGTGAAAAAGCAAATATCCCCAGATAAATATTAGAAAGATGCAATCTATGAAACTCCTTTTTGATGTTGGATTCATCTTATAGAGTTAAACCCTTCTTTGGATTCAGCAGGTTGGAAACAGTCGTATTTTGGAATCTGTGAAGGGACATTTGGGAGTGCCTTGAGTACTATGGTCAAAAAGAGTTAAATTGGTCTTGTGATTCAGCATTTTGAAGCACTGTTTTGTAGAATCTGTGAAGGGACTTTTGTGATCTCATTGAGGCCTATGTTGAAAAGCGAATATCCCCACATAAAACTAGAAAGAAGCTATCTGTGAAACTGCTTTTTTATGAGTGGATTCATCTCACAGAGTTAAATCTTTCTTTTGAATCAGCAGGTTGGAAACAGTTCTTTTGTAGAATCTGTGAAGGGATATTTGGGAGTGCATGGAAGCTTATGGTCACAAGCCGAATATCCCAGATAAAAACTAGAAGGAAGTTATCTATGAAACTGCTTTATGTTGGGTAGATTCATCTCAAAGAGTTAAACCTTTCTTTTATTCAGCAGTTTGGAAACACTGTTTTTGTAGAATCTGTGAAGCGACATTTGGGAGTGTAGTGAGTGAGGCCTATGGTGAAAAAAAGAATATCCCCAGATAAAAAATAGAAAGAAGAAAACTGTGAAACTGTTTTGTGTTGTGTGGATTCGTCTCACAGAGTTAAACCTTTCTTTTGATTTAGCAGTTTTGAAACACCGTTGTTGTAGGATCTTCAAATGGACATTTCAGGGCACACTGAACCCTATGGTGAAAAGCGAA
>NW_016818002.1:6510-8755 GCF_001698545.2 Rhinopithecus bieti | reverse complement strand
CCAGAAAAAAACTAGAAAGAAGCTATCTGTGAAACTGCTTTGTGATGTGTGGATTCATCTCAGAGAGTCAAACTTTCCTTTTGGTTCAGGAGTTTGGAAACACTGTTATTGTAGAACCTACAAAGAGACATTTGGGAGCTCATTGAGGCCTACGGTGAAAAAGTGAATATCCCCAGATAAATACTAGAAAGAAGCTGTTTCTGAAACAGCTTTGTGATATGCAGATTGATCTCACAGAGTTAAACCTTTATTTTTCTTCAGCAGGTTGGAAACAGTCCTTTTGTAGAATCTGCAAATGGACATTTCAGGTGCATTAAATCTTATGTTGACAATCAAAATATCCCTACATAAAAACTAGAAAGAAGTTATCTGTGAAACTGCTTTGTGATGTGTGCATTCATCTCACAGAGCTAAACGTTTCTTTGGATTCAGTAGTTCAGAAATAGTGTTTTTGTAGAATCTGAGAAGGGATATTTGGGAGTGCATTGAGGTCTGTGGTGTAAAAGCAAATATCCCTAGATAAAAACTAGAAAGAAGGTATTTTGGAAACTGCTTTGTGATGTGTGCATTCATCTCACAGAGTTAAACCTTATTTTCATTCAGCAATTTGGAAATACTCTTTTGTAGAATCTGTGAAGGGACATTTCGGAACTCATTGATGCCTATCGTGAAAAGCAAATATCTTCAGATAAAATTAGAAAGAATTATTTGTGAATCTGCTTTGTGATGTGTGGATTCCTCTCACAGAATTAAACCTTTCTTTTATTTAGCAGGTAGGAAAAAGTTTTTTTGTAGAGTCTGCGAAGGGATATTTGGTAGCACATTGAGACCTATGGTGACAAACTGAATATCCCCAGATTAAAACTAGAAAGAAAGTATCCGTGAAAGTTCCTTGTGGTGTGAGCATTCATCTCACAGAGTTAAACCTTTCTTTTGATTCATCAGCTTGAATACATTGTTTATGTAGAATCGCCAAAGGGACATTTGGGAGCTCATTAAGGCCTATTGTGAAAATGTAAATCATCCCAGAAAAAACTAGAAAGAAGCTATGTGTTAAACTGCTTTTGATGTGTGGATTTATCTCACAGAGTTCAATTTTATTTTGATTCAGCAGTTTGGACCACCATTTTATAGAATCCGAAAAGGAATATTTGTGAGTTCACCGAGGCCTATGGTGAAAAGCAAAACTTCCAGTTAAAAACTAGAAAGAAGCTATCTGTGAAACTGCTTTGTGATTTATGCATTCATCTCACAGAGTTAAATCTTTATTTTTATTCAGCAGTTTGGAAACACTGCTTTTGTAGAATCTCTGAAGGGCCATTTGGGAGTTCATTGAGGCATATGAGGAAACAGTCCTCAGTAGAATCTATGAAGGGACATTTTGAAGTGCATTGAAAACTGTGGTGACAAACCGAATATCCCCAGATAAAAACTAGAAAGAATTTATCTTTGACACTGCTTTGTGATGTGTGGATTCACCTTACAGAATTAAAACTTTTCTGATTTAGGAGTTTTGAAACCTGTTTTGTAGAATCTGTGAAGGGACATTTGGGAGCTCATTGAGGTCAATGATGAAAAAGGAAATATCGCAGATAAAAAACAGAAAGAAGTTATTTGTCAAACTGCTTTGTGATGTGTGGATTCTCCTTACAGAGATACACCTTTCTTTTTATTCAACAGGTTGCAAACAGTCCTGTTGCAGAATCTGCAAAACGACATTTTGTAGTGCATTGAGTTTTATGGTGACCAACAGAATACACCCAGATAAAAACTAGAAAGAAGCTATCTGTGAAACCACTTTGGAAAGCATGCATTAATCTCACAGAGTTAGATATTTCTTTTCTTTCAGCAGGTTGGAAGCAGTCTTTTGTAGAAATCTAAAAGGGACATTTGAAAGATGAGTGAAGCCGATACTGAAAATCAGAATATCCCCTGATAAAAACTAGAAAGAAGTTATCTGTGAAACCACTTTGCAATGTTTGCATTTGCCTCACAGAGTTAAACCTACCTTTTGATTCAGCAGGTTGGAAACAGTCTTTTTATAAAATCTACAATGGCATATTTGTGAGCCCAGTGAATTGTATAGTGAAAAACCATATGTTTCCTGAGAGAAACAAGAAAGAATTTATCTCTGAAAATGCTTTTGGTGTGTGCATGCACCCTAAAGTGTTAGCCTTTCTTTTGATTCAGTAGGTTAAAACAGTCTTTTGTAGAATCCTTCAAATGGCATTTGGGAGCTCAGTGA
>NW_016818002.1:0-3332 GCF_001698545.2 Rhinopithecus bieti | reverse complement strand
TTGATTCAGCAGATTGGAAACAGTCTTTTTGTAGAATCTGCAAAGGGACATCTGAAAGTCCTTTGAGGCCTAAATGGATAAAGCAAATTTTTTAGATAAAAGTGAGAAAGAAGCTATCTGTGAATCCACTTTGCAATGCTTGCATTCACCTCACAGAGTCAAAACTTTTTTTATTCAGTAGGTTGGAAACAGTCTTTTTGTAGAATCTGCAAAAAGGACATTTGGGAGCCCAGTGAAGCCTATAGAGAAAAACTGAATAACCCCAGATAAAAACTAGAAAGAGACCATCTGTGAAATGTCTTTGTGATATGTGCATTCATCTCACAGAGTTAAAGATTTCTTTGGATTCAGCAAGTTGGAATCAGTCTTTTTGTAGGATTTGTGATGCGACATTTGATAGCCCGTTGGTGCCTCTAAGAAAAAAGGTAATATTCCCTAATAAAAACTAGACAGAAGGTATCTGTGAAACCACTTAGCTATGTGTCCATTAATCTCACAGAGTTAAATTTTTCTTTTGGTTCAGCAGGTTGGAAACTGTCTTTTTTCTAGAATTTGAACAGGGAAATGTGAAAGTGCAGTGAAGACTGTAGTGAAAAATAGAATACCCCTGATAAAAACTAGAAAGAAGCTGTCTGTGACATTGCTTTGCAATGTGTGTATTTGTCTCACAGAGTTAAACCTTTCATTTGATTCCACAGGTTGGCAACAGTCATTTTGTAGAATCTACAAAGGAATCTTCATGGGAACCCATGAAGCCTACAGTGAAAAAGTGAGTATCCCCTGAAAAAAACTAGAAGGAAACTATCTGTGAAACTGATTTGTGATGCGTACATTCATCTTACAGAGTTAAACCTTTCATTTGATTCAGCAGTTTGGAAACAGTCTCTTTGTAGAGTTGGAGAAGGAACATTTGGGAGCCCAGTGAAGTCCATAGTGAAAAACAAAATATCCCCTAAGAAAAACCAGAAAGCACTTATCTTTGAAACCACTTTGGGAGGCCCAATGAAGCCTATAATGAAAAACTGAATATCTTCTTATAAAAACTAGAAGGAAGCTATCTGTGAATTGGATTTGTATTGTATGCATTCATCTCACAGAGTTAAACTTTTCTTTTGATGCAGCCGTTTGGAAACAGTCTCTTGGTAGAATCGGTGAATAAACATTTGGGAGCCCAGTGAAGCCTATGGTGAAAAAAAGAATATTTTCTGAGCAAAACTAGAAAGCGGCTACCTGTAAAACCTCTTTGCAATGTGCACATTCATCTCACAGAGTTAAATCATTCTTTTGATTCGGCAGGTTGGAAGTACTTTTTCTGTAGATTCTGCAAAGGGACATTTGAAAGCCCTGTGAATCCTATAGTGAAAACCAAATATCCACCAGATTAAAACTAGAAAGAAGCTATCTATGAAACCACTTTGAAATGTTTGTATTCACCTCACAGAGTTAAACCTTTCTTTCGATTCAGCAGGTTGGAAACAGTCTTTTTGTAGAATCTGTGAAGGGACATTTGGGAGCCCAGTGAAGCCTATAGTGAAAAACAGACTATCCCCTGAAAACAAGAATAAAGAAGCTACGTGTGAAACTGGTTTGTGATGTGTGTATTCATCTTACAGAGTGAAACATTTCTTTTGATTCTACAGCTTGGAAACTGTCTCCTGGGAGAATCAGTGAAGGAACATTTGGGAGCTGAGTGAAAATAATAGTGAAAAACTGAATATCCCCTGAGAGAAACTAGAAAGCAGCTATCCGTGAAACCACTTTGGAACATGAGCATTCATCTCACATACTTAAGACTTGCTTTTGATTCATCAGTTTGGAAACCACATTTTGTGGAATCTGGGAAAAGACATCTGAAAGTCCTTTGAGGCCTGTATGGATAAAATGAATATTTACAGATAAAATCTAGATAGAAGCTGTCTGTGAATCAATTTTGCAATGTGTGCATTTACCTCACAGAGTTAAACCTTTCTTTTGATTCAACCAGTTGGAAACAGTCTTTATGTAGAATCTGTGAAGGGATATTTGGGAGCCAAGTGAAGCCAATAGTGAAAAGAGAATATCCCCAAATAAAACTAAAAGAAGCTATCTGTTAATCCGCTTTGCAATGTGTGCATTCACCCCACAGAGTTAAACCATTCTTTTGACTCGGCAAGTTGAAAACAGTCTTTATGTAGAATCTGCACTGGGATATTTGGAAGCCCAGTGAAGCCTATACTGAAAAACTGAATATCCCCGATAAAAACTAGAAAGAAGCTATCTTTGAAACTGCTTGGCAATGTGTGCATTCACCTAACAGAGTTAAACCTTTTTTTGATTTAGCAGTTTAGAAATAGTCTTTTGTAAAATCTTCTGAGGGACATTTGGGAGCCCAATGAAGCCTATAGTGAAAAACCAAATGTATCCAGATTATAACTAAAGAGAAACTACCTGTGAAACTGCTTTGTGATGTGTGCATTCATCTCAAAGAGTTAAATCTTTCATTTGATTCAGCAGGCTGGAAACAGTCTTTTTGTAGAATCTGCAATGGAACATTTGAAAGCCCTTTGAGGCCTCTAAGGAAAAGTGAATACTACCAAATAAACAGAAGAAAGATAATATCTGTCAAGCTGCTTTGCTATGTGTGCATTCATCTTCCAGAGTTAAATATTTTTATTTGGTAAAATGGCAACACTCTTTTTGTAGAAATTGAAAAGGAACACTTGAAAGCCTAGTGAAGCCTATAGTAAATATTGCCTGATAAAAACTAGAAAGAAGATATCTGTGAAACCGATATGAAATGTCTGCATTTATCTCACAATTAAACCTTTATTTTGATTCAGCAGAGTGGAAACAGTCTTTTTGCAAAATCTGTGATGGGATAATTTGTAGCCCAGTGAAGCGTATAGTGAAAACCATTTACTTTCTGAGAAAACTAGAAAGGAGCTATCTGTGAAGCCGCTTAGTGACGTCTGCATGTTTCTTATAGAGTTAAACATTTCTTTTGATTCAGCAGGTTGGAAACAGGCTTTCTGTAGAATCTGTGAAGGGACATTTGGGCACCCAGTGAAGCCTATAGTGAAGAACCTAATATCTCCTGATAAAAACTAGAAAGAAGTTATCTGTGAAACCGATTTGTGATGTGGGCATTCATCTCACAGAGTTAATGTTTTTTCTTGATTCAGCAGGTTGGAAACAGTCTTTTTGCAGAATTGACGATGGGCCATTTGAAAGCCCATTTAGGCCTATAGGGAAAAAGAGAATACTCCCTAATAAAAACTGGAAAGAAGCTATCTGTGAAACCACTTTGTGATGTGTGTGATCATCTCACCGAGTTAAATTTTTTCTTTGATTCC
>NW_016818001.1:0-880 GCF_001698545.2 Rhinopithecus bieti | reverse complement strand
GCAGGGAGGGGCTTGCTGGGGCTGCAACGTTGCAGGGAGGGGCTTGCTGGGGCTGGGAAAAATGATACCCCAAAGTAAAGGCCTCCCCCAGAAGCAGCCAAGTTTCTCTCTGAGCTTCTCCTGTTCTCCTGTCTCTTATCCCTCATTCTCCCCTGAGCCACAGGAACTAGAATTCTTCTTCCCTAAGACAGGTCATAGAAACCAAAACCCTTTTTCCCCAAAGCTAGCCATAAGCCTAAAAATATTACTCTAATCTTACCCTATCTTTTTAGGTAAAGCTGTCATAAGGTAATTAAGACCCTCATTCCAGAGGGGTCCCATCCCATACCTGGGAGGAAGAAATGTTACACAGAGGCCAAGAGGAATCTGAACAGACAGGCCTTGCTGGGTCTCCCCACTCCGTCTATGACAATTCACTCATGTCCTTTTTTTTTCTGAGACGGAGTCTCGCTCTGTCGTCCAGGCTGGAGTGCAGTGGTGCGATCTCGGCTCACTGCATGCTCCACCTACCAGGTTCATGCCATTCTCCTGCCTCAGCCTCCCAAGTAGCTGGGACTACAGGCGTCCGCCACCACGCCTGGCTAATTTTTTGTATTTTTGGTAGAGACAGGGTTTCACCATGTTAGCCAGGATGCTCTCCATCTCCTGACCTTGTGATCCACCCACCTTGGCCTCCTAAAGTGCTGGGATTACAGATGTGAGCCACCACGCCCGGCCCTTTTTCTTTTTCTTTTTTTTTAAGATGGAGTCTTGCTATTATCACCCAGGCTGGAGTGCAATGGCATGATCTTGACTCACTGCAACCTCCTCCTCCCAGGTTCAAGCGATTCTCCTGCTTCAGCCCCTCAAGTAGCTGGGATTACAGGAGCCCGCCACCATG
>NW_016818000.1:0-267 GCF_001698545.2 Rhinopithecus bieti | reverse complement strand
CCAGAAATCAGAATTTGGGTTGCACTGAATAGGCATTCTTTTTGCCTTTATATGCATGGTTTCTTTCTTTTAAATTTTATTTTAATCATAGGAGTTTATGCACCTTTTTATAAAGGTAAATGATACTATAAAGTTTTTGCTGGAAAACAGCGAGTTCCCTGCTCCATTCTTATTCCTGATTCCCATCCTCAAGGCAACTGCTTTAATAACTTCGGCTGTTTATTCTGGCATTTTCATGTTTCTAGATATGTTCTTTATTTTATACCA
>NW_016817998.1:0-268 GCF_001698545.2 Rhinopithecus bieti | reverse complement strand
TGGCAGAGGTTGGGCCAGCAGCCATGGCAGCTGTATTACTTTGTGCTATGGACATTGCAGTTGCAGCAGCGGTTGGGCCAGCAGCCATGGCAGCTGTATTGCTTTGTGCTAGGGACATTGACGTTACAGCAGCGGTTGGGCCAGCAGCCATGGCAGCCATATTGCTTTGTTCCAAGGATGTTAATGTTGCAGCAGCCGCTGGGCCAGCAGCCATGGCAGCAGTATTGCTTTGTGCTAGGGATGTTGATGTTGAAGCAGCAGTTGGGCC
>NW_016817997.1:0-372 GCF_001698545.2 Rhinopithecus bieti | reverse complement strand
CCTCCCGGGTTTGCGCCTTTGCTGTCTTCTTACTTCTCAGGCCATCTTCTTTGCATTTTAGAGCCCAGTCCCTGTCTCTGTATCACACCGGAACTGTCCAGAAGGTGTGGGGCTGATTTTTACAGTCTTGTGCTATTATTTTTCTCCAGGTGATTTTTCCTTTCCAACAAAAGTCACTTGTTCTGAGCTCTGTACTTTCCAGTGTCAAGGTCAGGCACCTGTTACGCCTTAGAGCAGTGGTTTCCAAAATGTGATTTCAGGACCAGCAACAGCAGCAGCTGGGAACTTGTTAGAAATGCAAATTCTTATGCCCTACACTAGATCTGATGATTCAGACCCTCCACAGGTGAGGCCCAGAAGTTTGTGTTTTAA
>NW_016817996.1:208242-209715 GCF_001698545.2 Rhinopithecus bieti | reverse complement strand
CAGGTATATGAAAAGGTGCACAACATCAATGATTATCAGAGAAATGCAAATCAAAATTACAATGAGATATCATCTTACTCCAATGAAAATGACTTTTATTCAAAAGACAAGAAAAAACAAATTCTGGTGAGGCTGTTGAGAAAAGAGAACCCTCAATACTCTGTTGGAGGGAATGTAAATTAGTACAACCACTATGGAGAACAGTTTGGAGGTTCCTCAAACAACTAAAAATAGGGCTACCTTACAGTCCAGCAATCCCACTGCTGGGTATATACCTAAAAGAAAGAAAATCAGTATATCAAAGAGACATCTGCTCTCCCATGTTAATTGTAGAACTGTTTACAAGAGCCAAGATTTAGAAGCAACCTGTGTGTTCATCAACAGACAAATGGATAAAGAAAATGTGGTACCTATATAAAATAGAGTACTATTAAGCCACAAAAAAGAATGAAATCTTGTCATTTACAAAAACATGGGTGAAACTAGAGAATATTAAGTGAAATAAACCAGCCCCAGAAAAACAAACTTCACATGTTCTCACTTACTGGTGAGAACTAAAAATTAAAACAATTGAACTCATGGAGATAGAGAGCAGAATGAGGCTGAGAAGGGTACTGGGTCGAGGTAAGTGGGGATGGTTAATGGGTACAAAAATATAGTTAGATAGAATGAATAAGATCTAGTATTTGATTGCATAACAGGGTGACTACAGTCAACAATTTATTATAGATTTAAAAATAACAATAAGTGTATAATTGGACTGTTTGTAACATAAAGAAAGGATAAATGCTTGAGGCTATGGATACCCCATTTACCCTGATGTGGTTATTACACATTCTATGCCTGTATTGAAATATCTTATGTACCTCATAAATATGTACACCTACTAGGTACCCACAATTTTTTAATTTTTGAATGACCAACTTAGTAAAAAACCAATGAGGAAAACCCAGTCAGAAATTTAAAAGAGAGATCCTGTAACTGACATAGTAATAGAAGAGCTGAATAAGTACTCCACACATCCCTGGCTGACTGGGAAACTAGGCACATGTGCAGGGAAGACCAGTGAGGGCCTGGTGGAAGGTGAAATTGAAGGTGGACTGAGAACTGGCTGTAACTTTGAAGGTACTCCCAACCCACACACAGAGCAACTGGCAGAGGGTAGAAACCCTAGAGACTCAAGGTGTTTGAGCACAAGCTCTGACCTAATCACTGAGCACCGAGCTATGTAGACACAGGGACAACCATTAGGAAGTGAGGCTAAAACCTAAAATAAGAGCTAAAAAACTCAGCAGAGACATCGACAGCTGCATACTACAGAGAAGATCTATTCTGTAGTATAAGTTAGGACAGTTACTTTAAAAAAAAAAAAAAAGCCCCAGAAAAATAAATCAGAATCCAGAGTTGCTACAACACACAAACTGTCATTAGCAACAACAAAAAAAAATGTTATGCAAAGGAAAACTGTAAAAA
>NW_016817996.1:202028-206534 GCF_001698545.2 Rhinopithecus bieti | reverse complement strand
TTGTCTAGCTTCACATCCTGTTTCTATGAATTGTTTGTAACCAGCTTTTGCTGCAACTGTTACTGCTGATTAATATCTTGCTAATCATAGGTTATGGAAAGACTGTGTTTCTGTTTTAAGGCTCTGTTAGAAATTACTGATGCACACACTATACTGTAAATTCTTATCTCTGTATACTGTACTTCTGCATACAGATGTTATGTTAAAGACTTACTTCATCCCCATGTGACCATCTCACCTCATAATCAAATGACCCTAAATCCCTCACCAACCTACCCCCGCACTCACTAAACTTAATAATAAATGCTGGCATAGCTAGTGCATTGTTGGCACCGTGGGACCAGAAGGCAGTGACCCCCCCTGGACCCAGCTTTCACTATCTTGTGTGTGTCTATTATTTCTCGACCTGCTGATCCCGCCTCAAACAAAGAGAGAGCCCCATTGCATTGTGGGCTGCTGGCCAGATCCCGCAATACCCCCAAAACCTATTGAAATAAAAACTAAGTTTAAAAATAATAATACAATTAAATTAAAAAAGAAATTCTGGAGTTGAAAACAGATCAATAGACATCATCCAATCTGGAGAACAGAGAGAAAAAAAGCATTGGAGAAGTGGGCCTTAGCACAACAGAAACCAGTCCCAGGAATCAAAAGCACCAGCAGACAGAACAAAACGTGATCCAAACCTAAGCTGAAGAATTTCTCAGTTGTAAGCCTTTTATTTTCCTGTAAAATGGGGATAACAGTACTTATACCATGCAGAATTCCTATGAGGATAAAATGAATTAAAAATTGTAAAGCACTTTCTGGTACGATGTAAACAAATAATAATTGTTAGCTGCTACCATCATCATTGTCATCATCACTGACATTTTGCTAAGGGAAGAAATCATAGCTGGTGGGCCCTGGGCCTAAAAGTACCTAAGGAAACCCTCCTATCTGTAGGAAAAACTCCTATAGGCAGCTGAGAGGAAGGCAAATAAACCATAACTGCTATTAGATAAAAACAATATAGCTATCAGTTCTTTGATAGGCATTACCTCAACAAATATTTTCTGGTTGCTTCTATACATTTGATTTGACGTTTCTAATCCTAGTTTTTTTAAGTATTTATTCTTTAAGATCTTCGAAAGTTACTACATGAATGTAAAAATCCAGAGACATTTTTCCCTCTCTATATATTCATAACTAGATCTAGAAATAACTTTAATGTTTGCATCCTAATAAGCCTTCTCTTGATATGTGTTAATGCTAGAAATGGGGGACCTGTAATTAGACTTAAGATCTGAATCACATAATATAAAAAATAAGAGTTGGCAAAACATGACACAGATTTTGCTAAAACAAGTTAACTGGCAAGCCAGCTACTCTGACTTGAGGGGAATTACAAAGTTTAATCTAAAGAGACTCTGCTTCTCACCAATGTATTTATCTATTTAACTTTTTTTTAATACTCACTCTGTTTTTGGAACGGCTTTTCTTAGCCAGAAGAAATCAGACTGTGCTAAATACTTGCGAGTTTGTAGGACGTTGCCAAAGTAGTCGGATTCTGAAAACTTGATCTGAGTAAAACAAACCACAACATCATTGTTCTAAGTAAAGATAAAAGACGGCTCTAAAAAAATTCTTCAGCATAGGAAGAAGCAACTAGCAGAGAAGCTGCAGCAGTCACAGCCTCTCTCCGCTGTTACCAGTTAACCCAGAATTCACAAAGCCATGAAATGGAGTCTCAGTGATTTTCTTTTAACGTAAAAACTTCAAAAATCAATACAGTCATTTCTGGATCACAGTAAAAACACAAGAGAGGCTGCAGTCATTTACAATGCATTCCATTTACATTCTAATTGAAAAATCTACTTTAACTTTTACAAAACATTATCTTTGGTTTGAAATTTCTTGGCTCATGAGTCCTTGATCTTTTTTAAAATGTGTACTTTATTTATTTGTCACATAAGTTGTTTTTAGTAACATACAGTTTAGTTGGCTGAAAACTCATTTAGCGTATAGACAATGATTTAGTCAAATAATTGGTAGTTGTTCATAAAGGAAAAAAATAAATGTGATTCAGGGACCTATTTTCTACCATAAGCACAATGAAGTCACCAGAATAATTGTTAACAGAATGTATCTGTTAACACTCAAAAAGTCTCTGGTCACTAAATATTAATGAAATTACAGAGGCAAATCATAGATTATAGCTTGCATGGGAACACTGGAAGTTGGTACCAGCTCACAACAATGTTGTCTATTAAGACAGGGAAACAGATATAATTGATTTTTTAGTTCCTTTTCTTGTTTTGGAAGGAGAATGGCAGACAGTTTCCATTCTATAGGCACTCCATCTACAAAACTAGCAATACCTAACCTAGCTATTTATTGTAAATAATATCTGTGGAGCTGTTAATGTAGTAGTTTGTAGTGACCTCCAGTGCTTTGGTTTTAAATATATTACTATGGAAATTAAGAAAATGCACATTTGAATAAGGAAATAACCAAAGGTAAACAAATTCTTATTAACTGTAATTTTATAACTTTAATAGTCTTTTAAAAGCAAAAAGTAAAATATGCATGTATATGAAATCCACAGGCATTACATTATAGACATGAATGTATATATGCAATTTGATAGTAATAGGCTTGACAGTCACCTGTTTGTTGACCAATGTCTGGCTTACATTTAGCTCCTCCCCAACACAGAGTGGGTACTCATGTCTGTGGAGAAGTTTTTGTTAACGAGTCATCTTAACAATCTTTCCAGGAGACCAAGCCAAAATATAAAGGAGGGAGTAGAATAACCGAAGGCACATGGAGAAAGGCAGAAATAAAAGTATTGATTCCTGGCATCGTCTGTGTTCTGCTTGGCCAACAAATTATAAAGCTATGACTTTAAATTGTACCTCAAACTGCTTGCACGGGGAAGAGGGGCTGGTAACAAATTGTGGTATATTCACATAATGAAAAGCAATACAACAGTTTAAATGATTGTTCTGTATGCATGAACATGAAATAATCTTAAAAATTATGCAGAGTGAATAAGGTAAGTTATATCTATGAGGAAATTTAAAGTTTTTAAACATGAAAAACAACACTGTATGCTGTTTATGGACATGTGCCTATGTAGCAAAAGCATAAAGAAAGGCATGGGAACAACAATAATAAGACTAAACTCAAGGTACTGTTTATATGCAGAGATGGAGATAGATGCAGAGGAAGGAGACTAGATCAAGGAAGATTACAGACAAAATTTCAAACGCATCTCTTTCATTCATTTAAAATGTGTGTGTGCATGTACAAAGCTAATATGGCAGTATGTTTAATATGTGCTAAAATAGATGTGTTCAAATTATTTTACTCATGTTCCAACATTTGAAATGTTTCATAAAAAAATCATATATATACATATATACATATATATACATATATACACATATATACATATATACATATATATACATATATACACATATATGTATACGTATATATACATATATATATATATTTTTTTGGAGACAGAGTCTCACTCTGTCACCCTTGGACACCTAGAGTGCAGAGATGAAATCTCAGCTCACTGCAACCTCCACCTCCACCTCCACCTCCACCTCCCAGGTTCATTCGAGTCTTGTGCCTCAGCCTCCTGAGTAGCTGGTATTACAGACATGCACCACCATGCCCAGCTAATTTTTATATTTTTAGTAGAGATGGGGTCTTGCCATGTTGGCCAGGCTGGCCTCGAATTCCTGGACTCAAGTGATCTGCCCGCTTTGGCCTCCCAAAGTGCTGGGATTACAGGTGTGGGCCACCACGCTGGCCAAAATCTTATAATTGATTGTATTTTAAGATAAAGGTTTCTTTTAGCCCGAGAAGAAACAGAGTAAGCACCTTGTTATAGAAAGCAACCTTACTAGCAATCCTAAGACATTTCCAGATCATATGGTTAAAAGATGTGTCCACTGTTCAACCCTTTGCCTTTTTCAAATTTTGTTTCCAAGACAGCTCTACCAAAACCTTCAGAATATGATTGTAACTGATAGAAAATTCAGGCATGTTCTCAGCTTCAGAACACATTCTGGGAAATTCTCTCAGAGGAATTTCCTTCAAAAATATTAACTTTTTAAAAATAATATCATTGGGGTCAGTTTTTGCTTTTAGAAAGCTTGTTAATTGTGATACTTTCATTACTGTTCCATCTGAAAAAAAAATCCCTTGACATTCAGGTTGGTCTACAGACATTAAACAGAAAGCCATCTCAAAACTTTCTAAAGGGCCAGGCGCAGTGACTCACACCTATAATCCCAACACTTTGGGAGGCTGAGGCTGGCGGATCACTTGAGGTCAGGAGTTCGAGGCCAGCCTGGCCAACATGGTGAAACCCCACCTCTACTAAAAATATGAAAATTCACCAGGTGTGGTGGCACATGCCTGTAATCCTAGCTACTCGGGAGACTGAGGCAGAAGAATCACTTGAACCCGGGAGGCAGAGGTTGCAGTGAGCCGAGATCGTGCCAC
>NW_016817996.1:187571-200242 GCF_001698545.2 Rhinopithecus bieti | reverse complement strand
AGCGAAACTCCGTCTCAAAAAAAAAAAAAAAAATGAGAAAAAACACAATTACTTTTGCACCAGCCTAATATATACTGGGGTGATGTTCAAAATGTTTAATAATCCACATATACAGTGTACCATGGAGGATGCAATTCCCACAAACAGCTATGTGAAGGTGGGTCTGAGGGAGTTCCAGCCAGCACACTAGCACTGGAACCAGATGTCCCACCTCCACACTGGGGCTGGTCTTGGTCTGCTCTGATGAGCGGAACAGTCTGGATAAAGGCCAATGTGAGAGAGTTACAGAGGTCTGGCTGGAAGGTTGGGGGGCACCAGGGTGCCCCACTTCCAATGCCCACCCTTAGCTCTCCAGTGCCATGATGGCCAGGGGTCCCTTGAAAGAGCTGAGTGCAATGTTTTGTTTTTTTTAACAAATAGTAAATAATTATTTTAATATTTTAACAACCTCTTTTTCTGCAGCATTCCATCTGAATATCACCTCACTCTTGCATAGTAGCACTGTCTGTCATGTACACACACACACACACACACACACACACACACACACACACACATGCACATACACACTAGCGTTTCACTGGCCAAAGCAGACCAGATCCACCCCAGAGAATCTTACATAGGTTCACATGTCTGCATATCCCTATATGCACATTATATGTATATATGTGTGTATCACTCACCAGAAACTTTGGCCTCTGAAAAATTTATCATTTCCAATTCTCCTAAGTAAATGGAGGTCAGCCATGATTCTGACTTTAGTCCTTACTGCAATTCTCCATTGGCTTTCACAAGAATGAGTAATGTCCTTAATTGTGCTGGTTATTTACCTATAGTTTTTCAGCTACGTGCTGCCTACCCTTTCACTCTGTTCCGTAATGCTGGGGACTAGAAATCTGAAAACTGTTTCCCAAGCTCCTTTGCCAATTACCTTCCTGCAAATAGGAGGCGCTAGAGGAAATCAGTGGGTTGCAGGAGGGAAATGGGTGCTGTGTTGCCGCCTCTCACTCTCTCTCCCCATCTACTCCCTCCCTTTTCTTTTCTGACAATGACTTCCGTTCCTCCTGCAAAGCTCAGCTCTGGAGTGGCAGTTCTCCTCTACTCTTCTAAGTGACGGTACCATCACCTCCTCCCTTCTGTGACCCTAGACACAGGAGTAGCAGCTGCTTTCTAAAGTTACTAATCTGTGGTTTATCTCATTTTTCCCTCTTCTTGCCTTCCAACACATTTCATGTATTAAATTCACTGTTTAAAATACCTAGTGTGCCTTTTGATTTCCTCGCTAATATTGAAATATTTCCAAAATTGGTAGAAACTCACTGCTTGAATCTATTTCTATTAAGAATCAACGAAATGGAATACTTTATTAGGCTGATTTGAAAATGGGCCGATGCCTACCTATTTAGCCTAATAGGTTTTCCTGCACGTTGATGGGGATTCAAATAAAGGGCATTTTATTTATTCTTGTTCTTTTCCAAAACTACAGGATTGTTATTCAGAAATGCTTTGCTGAGTACCTCAGTTTACCTTGTCATCCTTAAAGAAAAAATTTTCTGATTCTTTTGCATATTTACCTCTTAATTCTATCTCATTTGCTTTTATTTCCACATGAGCCCAACTTCCATTTTCAGCATTTTTCCTTGACCTTCATCTGATCCATCAGGTAATTTCGCTCCTCTTTCCTTTTGCATTTGTGCCTGATGAATCATATCTCCACCTGTCTCAAATGCAGCATGCTGTTTTTCATTTGTAACAGCCTCTCATGCTCAGAGCTCATATTACCAGAAATTTCTCATAGGAGTCCTTATCCACATGTTTCTTAAAACTGAAAACAGTCTCATTGTGTACCAGGAATACTTTAGTCTTTTTGCTATTGCCCTCAGTGACAATATTGCAATGTCATCCTTTACCTTTTAGGGTGGATTTTATTCATTTCATCTATCAGTGATATGATCTGGCTCTGTGAGAGCCAGAGTCACGGGAGTAGCACAGCTGCTACTCCTGTGTCTAGGGTCACAAAAGGGAGGAGGTGATGGTACCGTCACTTAGAAGAGTAGAGGAGAACTGCCACTCCAGAGCTGAGCTTTGGAGGAGGGACTGAAGTCATTGTCAGAAAAAGAAAAGGGCAGGGATTGAGGGGGAGAGAAAGTGAGAGAGCCCAAATCTCTGTAATCCCCATATGTCAAGGAAGGGAGGTGACTGAATCATGGGGCAGTTTCCCCGTGCTGTTCTCATGATAGCGAGTTCTCACGAGTTCTGATGGTTTTAAAAGTGGCAGTTTTTTCCTGAACTCTCATTCTTCCCTCCTGCCGCCTTGTGAAGAAGGTGCCTGTTTCCCCTTCACTTTCTGCCATGATTGTAGGTTTCCTGAGGCCTCCCCAGCCATGTGGAACTGTGAGTCAATTAAACCTCTTTCCTCTGTAAATTATCCAGTCTCATGTATTTCTTTATAGCAATGTGAAAATGGACTAAAACCATCGGTTTCTGAATACAAATGTCTTTTTACTTCATGTACCTGGAATTTTTTTCACTGTCAGGTTTTTAAACTGTTAAAACTCTTGGGTGTAATTGTGTCTGTTTTGGCAATGAGTCAGATGAAAGCCATTTCTTCAAAGAAGTGATTAAAAAATCTTGGTGTGTAACAGCTTCAGTTCAGGCCCCAGAGAAACAAAGAAGCATAGCCAACATGGCATCCTGTTTGGCATCTGGTTTCTTTTCACAAAAGATATTGCATTCAATGGGTCCTTAAATTTGGGGCTCTCAACTTAGCAACAGAATGCCAACAAAACTTGATCAACTAAATATTGTGAGTAAGCCTTAAGTGCTACCTTATTCAATTAAAGCTTGAGACTGCTCCATCTGTATACCCTTTTAAATCAATTTGAGGGACCTGGACAGTGTATGAGTTAATTCATGAGGACTTTTTCAAACCAAAATATCCACTACCACAAGTGTGAATTGAGGATGTCATAGCTAACACTTACATTGTGCTGACTGTATGCTCAGGTTCATTCTAAACACTTTAAATATGTTAATTTATTTGTTCCTCCCAGAAATGCTATATGGGAGGGATTTGTATCACCTTCATTCTTCAGATGAAGAAAGGCACAGAGAGGATACATAACCTACCCTAGGTAACACGGTAGTACATGGTAGACTGGGGGTTTTACTCCAGGCACTTTGACTCCAGGGTCCCTATTTATAACCACTACACCAAACTGTCTCTCAAACCTTCTCATCCACATCCTGACTCAGAATATGTACCAATTGTATGGAGTTACCCAGGTTCTCCTGCTAAGGTACTTTGTGCCCTGGTGATATTCTTCTTATAGCAACAGCAGGTTAACCTGTGGTTTATCTATTTTCCCTTTTCTTGCCTTCCAACCTATTTCCCATATTAAATTCCCTGTTTAAAATACCCAGTGTGCTTTTTGCTTTCCTGTAAATTCACGCTGCAGTCTATTTCTATTAAGGATCAATGAAATGGAATATTTTATAAGGCTGATTTGAAAATGGACCACAAATGGTCCATATTAAAGCTCCCCTTTATAGGGAGTAGGCCATACTCTGTGTCAGAGTATTATGCCAGGTGCTTTTATGTTTATATAATCTCATCTAATCTTCCCAACAATACTAAGACTTGATTATGATATTTCCAGTAGCCAGATAACCAAAGGGAGGCTAACTGAAGTTAAGTAACCTACACAGGATGAAACAGCTAGTCAGTGGAAGAAACAGAATTCAAACCCAGGCCCATGATACTGGAGCCTGTGCTCTTAACCGTTTGATAATATGGCCTTCCCTCTGCTCTTCTTCCAACAGCTCTGGTCACACTGCCCCCACCAAGTCTCCACCCTGATGCTTCTGTTCCTCCAGCACAGCTGCCTAAAAAGGACCCTCAAGAACCCCTTCTCTGATTACAGGCAGAGCTTCCTGAGCCCAGATTTCAGTCCTGGCTCTGAAACTCTGTGTGGAACTGAGGAGCTCACTTAAATTATTGAGTCTCTCTGTCCTTTTCTGCAAAATGGGAATGAACATCATCTATTTCACAGAATCACTGAAGGAATTAAAAGTTAATGTACATGAATATGTCAAGTGCTTCAATATTTTAGTTATGATAATANTGCTATGAGACATAATTATTTTCTTCCAGGGCAACTGTATCAATATTTTGGGAGGCTATATCTTAGAGCCCAATGGAGGAAGATTCTAATTAATGCTTTCTCTCACTTTTGAATAGTCTTGTAAAATTTTGATGCTCGTCTACAAAGCTGGGATTGCTTTCACGTATGCCACTTGTTGAGCCACAATTTCAGGAAAGAGCTATACCTCAGAAGCATAGTTACTTAAAGAATTTCAAAAGACTGCGTTTTCAAGACAATCTAGTGAATGGTAAAAACAGGTTTTTTTAATGAGGAAGAAAAATCGTTTATCAGAACTATTTGTAGAAGAGGAAGTAACAGTCGTTGTGATTAGAAAGGCCTGTAATTAATATACCTACTGGAAAATACATGTCCAAAATATTGGAATAAAGAAGAATTATGACTATTTTCATCAGTAACTTACTGCAAATACACAATCCAATTCACAATAAATTACAGAGTCATATGTATATGCACTTAATTTGCCAAAACACTCATAAAGTTTAATGAAGTTAAGTCCCAGTAGGCAGATTTATTACTATTCATTTAATATGAATGAAGCAAATAAAAAGTGTTTAACAACAAACATGATGCATTTGCCATTAGAACATGCTCACTAATTGCAAAATACTCAATTTGCTTAATTCTTTCTTTTATGATCAAATTAGGCCAAACCCAAGTCCATTTGTTTTATGGTACCCACTCAGCTATGCATCGTTTCTGCCACTTCCTTGATTTTGAATCTGCCCTAAATCTTGTGATCTGCCTGGCATATTCAGGCTCATATCTAGCCAAGGAATTAATCAAAAGTTGGTGTTTTCTGGCATCACCAGTTTTAATTGCTTGGACTTGGGTTAGTTGAAAGGCACAAGGCCAGTAAAACTTGCCAGAAAAAAAAAAAGAAAGTACAATAAATATAGCACTTACTGCTTTGAGGTCTTCATTAACATGAGTATCATTCATTATAAAGTCTGGATAGCCAACTTTTGCCAAAACAGCTCTCGCCTATAAAAGGAAAAGAAAATAATGTCAGAGTTTCAGCACTTAAATCATTAATAATCACAAGATGTAGAAATGCGCCCTTCATCTGAAAATTCCATTTACTGAATATCTACTATGTGCAAGCCACTGTGAAGGGCAAAAGTAGATAGATATATACTGAGAGACTTCGGTATACTAAAAATGCAGTGAATGGAGCAAATAACTGTCTAGTACAATGTAAATAAAATAAAAATTTTAATAGAAATAGACAATATTGTTATCAAAGTCCAGAACACAGACTGTTTCTGCATGGAGAAAATGCTTAATGGAGAAGGTGACTGAATCGAGTCTTAGAGAATGGTTAGGATTTCAAAATGTAGAGCTAGAAGAACATTCCAGGAGAATAAACAGGGGCAAAGATGGAGGCAAAAATATGTACAAACCATACATCTGATAAAGGGTTAATATCCAAAATATATTTAAAACTCAACTCAATATCAAGAAAGCAAATAACCTGGTTAAAAAATGGGGAAAGGAGGTCGGGCACAGTGGTTCATGCCTGTAATCCCAGAGCTTTGGGAGGCTGAGGCAGGAGGATTGCTTGGGGCCAGGAATTCAAGACCAGCCTGGGCAACACAGTGGGACCCTGTCTCTACAAAATGAAAATAAAACAAGCCGGGCATGGTGGCACCTGCCTATAGTTCCAATTACTTGGGAGGTTGAGGCAGGAGGATCACTTGAGCCTGGGAGGTAGAGGCTGCAGTGAGCTATGATCACATTACTGCACTCCAGCCTAGGTGACAGAACAAGAACCTGTCTCAAAATAAATAAATAAATAAAGTAATTAAAAAGGGAAAATAAAATGAAAATACATTTCTCAAAAGAAGACATACAAATGGCCAACATTTTTTTTAATGATCCACATCATTATTCATCAGGGAAATGAAAATTAAAAACACAATGAGATATTACCTATCACCAGTTAGAATGGCAATTATCAACAATACAAGACATAACAAGTGTTAGCAAGGGTGTGGAGAAAACGGAACTCTTGAGCACTGTTGATGGCAATATAATTTGATACAGTCACTATGAAAAACACTATGGAGGCCAGGCGCGGTGGCTCACGCCTGTAATCCCAGCACTTTGGGAGGCCGAGGCAGGAGGATCACAAGGTCAGGAGATCGAGACCATCCTGGCTAACACGGTGAAACCCCATCTCTACTAAAAATACAAAAAAAAAAAAAAAAAAAAAGATTAGCCGGGCGTGGTGGCGGGCACCTGTAGTCCCAGCTACTCGGGAGACTGAGGCAAGAGAATGCCGTGAACCCAGGAGGCAGAGCTTGCAGTGGGCCGAGATCCCCCCCCCCCCCCCCCCCCTGGGGGACAGGGTGAGACTTCCCCAAAAAAAAAAAAAAAAAAAAAGAGAAAAGAAAAACACTATGGGGTTCGTCTAAAATTAAAAATATATCTACCATACGAAGCAGTAATCCTACTGGGGATATAGCCAAAGGAAATGAAATCAGTATGCTAAAGAGATATCAGCGCCTCCATGTTCACTGAAGCACTATTCAAAATAGCCAAGATATGGAATTAGCCTAAATGTCTATCAACAGAGGAATGGATTAAAAATGTAGTATATATACACAATGGAATACTATTCAGCTTTAAAAAAGAAGAAAATCCTGTCACTTGTGACAATGTGGATGAACCTGTAGGACTTCATGCTAAGTGAAATAAGCTAGGCACCGAAAGGCAAATACTGCATGATCTCATTCATGTGGAATTTTAAACAGTCAAACTCATAGGAGACAGTATAGTAGGATGGTGGCTACCAGGGGTGGAGGAATGGGTTAGGGAGTTGGTCAAAAGATACAAAATTTCAGTTAGATAAGAGGAATAAGTTTAGGAGATGTATTGTACAACATAGTGACTATAGTTAATAACAATGTATTGTACACTTGAAAATGGCTAAGGGAGTAGATTTTAAATTTTATCACAAAAATGATAAATATATGAGGTGATGGATATGTTAATTTACCCATTCTCTAATGTATACATGTATCAAAACTTCATGTTTTACATCATATATATATATATAATTTTGTCAGTATATATATGTAGTCAGTTTAAATACATAAAAATGAAAAAAACTACGAGGAGATAGCAAACACACACGATAATGGCATATTGAAGAGAGGGCGAGTAATTTAATGTAGCAGGACTATAAGTACATGAGGATGGAGAGCAGAAAATAAGGCAGGAAAATTGGCCTGGGGTCAGATCACAGGGATTCCTGAATGCCATGTTAACAAGCCTAAATTTTATTTTACAGCTAAGAGAGAGCTAAATATGTTTAGCATGGGAATAAAAGGAGATGAGTCACGCTTCAGGAAGATTATCTTTGCAACATTATGAAAGATGGCCAGGATGCCAGCAAGATTGGAGGCAGTGGTCTAGAATAATTTAAGATACATCATAATGTCGTAACCATCATTTAGACAGACAAAGGTACAAATTATCCTCTGTGTTTTATAACAGATAGGGAATAAATAAAGGAAAAACAAACAGGCACATATGAAGAACCTCAAGAGCAGAGATTTGCAAAATATGGTCCCTGGGCCAAATCCAGCTACCCTACCCCTGTTTTTATAAATAAAGTTTTATTGGAACATAGCCACACTCATTTGTTTACCTGTCATCTATGGCTGCTTCTGCAGTACAGCTGTAGAACTGAATAATTGGGTCAGACACCCTGTGGCCCACAAAGCCTCAGATATTTTATCTGGCCCTTTCTAGAAAAAGTTCGTCAACCCTTGCTGTAGAGAAACTTTACAGTTCCATGTGAAAAATTTCTCTCTCCCTTCCCCAGATTCTGGGTTTCATAAAAGCAAAAGAGAAGCTTACAAGTACACTGTCAGGGCTCCGACCAGATTCCGTGGGATCCCTTTTATAACTTCTGTGCCTCCCTCCAGCATCTGTTGCTCTTTTCTAATGGCCAACACCTGAGACTTTTTGAAGTCCTGCCCTAGGAGCTACTAGAGCTGCTTGCCTGCAATCAAAAACAGCTAGTTCCTGGGAGTTTATTTGCCTTCTACCCACCCTGCCTGCACCTGCACCTGCACCTGCACCTGCACCTGCACCTGCACCTGCACCTGCGCCTGCGCCTCCGCCTCCGCCTCCGCCTCCGCCTCCGCCCAAGCGGCCCTAAGCAGCAATGCGAAAGCACAGCCCCCTTGCCTCAATTCAGGACAAACTCTTGAGGTATAATTTGTACTTCCAAAGTTCCCTGCAGGATCAGACTAGTTCTGAGATGTCTCCTGAAATTGGACTCTCACCCCTCCCTGTCTTGCTTCTCCCATTCCCTTACTGATTTCTCTTGGGAGTATTTGTTTAGTAAATCACTTACACAGGAATTCTCATCTCCAGATCTGCCTCCAGATGACCTAACGTAAGACCTAGGCAACCCCAAACACATTGGTTTTATTCCAGCAAAGCCGCAAAGCAAAACCAGTGACCTTTGGACGCTGCTCTTGGCAACGAGTTCTTTCCTTTAGTCCCTTTCAATTTTCCTCACTCAAGAAATAAACAGAATAAGATAGTACAGTTTCCTTATCTTCCTTGAAATAATTCAAATATTAAACATCAGCAGAATCCTGAAACTCAAGACTTAGGATTTTACAAGGGCTGTAGGACACAGTCATAATGGGTTTTGCTGTTTCAGAGACTCAAGTATAGCACAGATCAAATTATACCTTCAAAACCCTGTGAGTTACACACACTAAAAGCTTGATGTGACCCAGATAGCAGATAACTAGAGGTTACAACTCTACCCCCAACACCAAACTAGGTCGTATGTCTACAGGTTACCTCATTCTGAGATTATTGTATTATTTCCTGCATTGTATTTAACTTTGCACTATATTTTGTCAGCTCACTATAAGTCATATGCATAACTATAGCAAGAATTCCAGATAGTTTGAGAGAGAGAGAGAGAGAGAGAGAAGAAAAGAAAGAAAAAGAAAGAAAGAAAGAGAAAGAAGGAAAGAAAGAGAACGAACGAATGAACAAGCTGAGTCATTCACAATTGTTTTCTGAAGACTGGTCTTTCCAGAGCATGCTGGTGAATTATGCATTGTTTTTTAAACCTCATCTCTGGGACCCCCCCACTGCACCACAGAGCCTCACAGAATATATTACCTTCTGCACCATCTATGCAGGTTATTGAATCCTTTTTTATTATTTATTTAGCATCACCATAACTTGAAGAGAATCAGATCAGAACAGATACAAAGAATCCCTATTTACCTCCCAAAGATACATACCTAGAATAAGGTAATAATACTAGTGGCAACATTGCCAACATCTGACTATTCTTCTTCCTAAAATGTGCTATATATGTACACCTCTATTCAGACTCAAATGTTTTTTTCTGCCACAGACTTCGTTGTCAATTTCTCCTCATCCTACATTTTTCCCTGAGAAGCTTCAGAACTACATCCTGCAATATCCCATGGCTCCAGGTTAGACTGCCAATGAGAAGCACTCATAGGCAATTCCAGAGGTAGAAGAGGAGATGCCATTCATTTGCTGTTGGTAGCCATATACAGACATGTGGGCATCTGCAGACAGCAGATACAGCCCTTTTCCAGAAACTTCTAGGTATTCTCATTAGAAAGACCTCTTTGGTGCACAAGCAGCAGAGATCATTGGCAGACTCTGCCCTTCACTCCCCAGCCCTCTGAGTGTTGCCTAAGCCTCCAATTCCCTGTATTAAATGTCTTGCTGGTTGATATACTTAGAAGAGTGTCTGTTTCCCTGAATGAACCCTAAGTAAGGCAAATAGTAATCACATCGCTTTTTAATTTTTCAGAATGGGAGAAGTGAAGCACCAATAGTTTGATGGCTTGAAGGGCAAAGTATTAGTGAGTCAGGTGTGAGATTAGTTACCCTATTGGTTACATGGACAAAAAGGAAAGGCAAGTCCCACTGTAAATACTGAGAGAGCAGTGATATAAATATTTAACAGATTGCATATTATATGCTGCAAGAAGTATTTCCTAGGCTGTTTGTGGCTGATCAAAAACTCCAGGGCTTTCCATACCCAGTGCATGCATTTTCATGCTTTATTCATACAGACATCTGGAGAGAAGCTGCACTTGACAGCTGGACATCCTTCCTCAATAGAGGAGGTTTACGCAGCTGCTGATCTTCACTACCTCTGCGACCTTAGGGAGAGTACTTAACTTTTGAAATAAACACTGCCTATTGTCTACCTAATATCTATTCTCCCTTTCTTCCCTTACTATCAGGACTCCGATTCTGCTTAGGATGACAATGGACTCAACAACAGCAACAAAATAGCTATGTTGCCCAGTTTTCTTTACAACTGGAGTCAGCTACCGGATGAAATTCAGGCCAATGACATTTAAGAAAAACTTCTTGTTGCACTTCCAATAATCCATTTTAAACGGGGACAGATTCATCAGCATGTGCTTTCTGCCTTGAGTCCAGGGTTTCTCAACACTTTGGACCAGATAATTCTTGTTGTGGGGGTTGTCCTGTAACTTGTAGGATGTTTAGCAGCATCTTTGGTTTCTACAAATTCGATGCCAGGAGCAACCCATGCCCCCCTCCGCCAAGTTGTGACACCCAAAAATATCTCCATATATTGCCAAATGTCCCCTGATGGCAAAATCACCTCCAGTTGAGAACTACTGCTTTAGTCTTTCCTCTTCTTCCTTTCTGGAATGCTGATGCAATGCCAGAGGCAGAGCAGCCATGTAGTAATCAAAAGGCAACACATATAAGGAAAAAATCTACATGCTGAAGATGGTGGGATGAAAAGCTGATGGCATTTGAAGCCCAGCATATTAGACCTGGACTGCCTCCCTCTTTCTCCTTCATGACATACAGAAAATAAAGCCCTTATTTGTTTGAAGCATTATGTGCCATGTTTTCCAATAGCTAATGTAATCCTAACACACTCTCCTTTACATCAGATGTTGAGGGAAAAAACACTAAAAATTAGTACCTACTTCACAGCGTTATCTGCAAGAGTTCAGGATGACAATGCATGTAAAACACTTCTTTTCCCTTGGTCCAGAGTACATGATGGGCAAATGTTAGTTATAGACTACACCAATAAAGTAGAAACATGACTTCTTCCAAGGATTTGGAATAACTGTTGTGTGTCTGTTTGGAGGGTCTTCCAGAGGAGTCCAGGTCATCTTATACTCCTAAACAAATAACCTGAAACTCCTGAGAAATAATGTCACTGTCTTTAGTCATACGTCCAGTTTCAGAAGACCACACTTGTAGTGAGAGAAAAAATAATGAGAAAAGAAATGCCTAGGGAGAAAAGCTATTGACGCAACCCTCTTATCAATGGAAGACAAATGTACAACCTTCTTGGAGCACAGTAGGAGATTTTCCTAGCAAAGCCAGACTCTGCATATGAGTCAAAAGAATCCAGGCTATTTGCAGCGCCCCAAAAGTTGGAGGACTCTTTTGAGAGCCACTATTGGCACACCTCTGAAAACAGACACAAGAAACACTACCAAACCCAACCCTAGAAAAAAATTAAAGATACAGATTGCCTTTAGCACTTGCCATCTTGGTTTCTGCCTTCCTCCTCTTTCCCTTTCTTGTATCTGTTCCTTTCAATACCTAGCAGGTCCTATGTGTTCATACCACTTGCAATACCATCATACCCTAGTTGGCCTTTCTGTGCTCTGTGCTCCAGAGATATCTCCCCCTTCCCTTCTCATCCATCAAAACTATTAATTTTTCAAGGTTGCTAATCCACTAGCTTCCATTGGGGCCTCAAACTAGTTTATAATAGAATGTAAGTGACTAATAGCAATCTAATATATTTACTCTGGAGAAATACTTTTATTTAAAAGAGTAGTTTATTAGTCAAAGAAATAAATACAATTAAATGAGAGGTTTTGTAGCTGAGAGAATCTTCTAATACTATTCAAATTAAACCAATAGCCTATTCCACCTAATCACCATGTTACCACAGGTAACATAGCAAGTGACCAATACTCAATAAATATTAATTCATATAATGAATAATTTGATAAACCCACTCTGATCTATGTCATCAATAGTATCAGAAAATATAAAAGGCTAGATTTTACATTTAAGCTTTAAATATAAGAGGATTAACATATGATCATAAACATCATTCAGTGCTGTTCACACCAAGGTACATTTCCCCGGGTTTTGTTGTTGTTGTCTTGAGACAGTCTCATGGTGTAATCCAAGCTGGAGTGCAGTGGCATGATCTCAGCTCATTGCAACCTCCACCTCCCAGGTTCAAGTAATTCTTGTGCCTCAGACTACCAAGTAGCTGGGATCACAGGCATGTGCCACCATGCCCAGCTAACATTAAGGTATATTTCAATATTAACTGATCTTACCACAGGAGAGAAAAAAAGGGGAAAATGAGAGATTTTGTGAGAACATATAAAACATTCTGGAAAATTAAGCAAGGTATAAAGTTCATTGCAATTGATTTTTTTTTTTTTTTTTTTTTTTTTT
>NW_016817996.1:174767-187395 GCF_001698545.2 Rhinopithecus bieti | reverse complement strand
ATCTTTTTTTTTTGAGATGGAGCCTCACTCTGTCGCCCAGGTTGGAGTGTAGTGGCACAATCTCAGCCCACTGCAACCTCCACCTCTTGGGTTCAAGCTTCTTCTGCCTCAGCCACCAACCCCCAACCAAGTAGTTGGGATTACAGGCATGCACCACCATGCCCGGCTAATTTCTGTATTTTTTTAGTAGAGACAGAGTTTCATCATGTTGGCCAGGCTGGTCTTGAACTCTTGATCTCAAATGATATGTCCACCTCGGCCTCCCAAAGTGCTGGGATTACAGATATGAGCCACCACAGTCAGCTTCCAATGCAATTAATTCTTGGTGGCAAACAAAACTATATATTTTTTGTAAGCTATTTCAATCAATCAACAAATACTTACTCACATGGTTTGGCTGTGTCCCCACCCAAATATCAAACTGTAGCTCCCATAATTCCCACATGTCATGGGAGGGACCCAGTGGGAGGTAACTGAATCATGGGGATGGGTCTTTCCCGTGCTGTTCTCTTGATAGTAAATAAGTCTCAGGAGATCTGATGGTTTTATAAAGGGGAGTTCCTCTGCACATGCTTTCTTTTTTTTTTTTTTTTTTTGAGACAGAGTTTCACTCTTGTTGCCCAGGCTGGAGGGCAATGCCACAATCTCAGCTCACTGCAACCTCCACCTCCTGGGTTCAAGTGATTCTCCTGCCTCAGCCTCCTGAGTAGCTGGGATGACAGGCGCCTGCCACCACGTCCAGCTAATTTTTTGTATTTTTAGTAGAGATGGGGTTTCACCATGTTGTCCAGGCTGGTCTCGAACGCCTGACCTCAGGTCATCCACCTGCCTCAGCCTCCCAACGTGCTGGGATTACAGGCATGAGATACCACGCCCAGCCTGCACATGCTTTCTCTTGCTTGCCTGCTGCCATGCAAGTCGTGACTTTGGTCTTCTTTTGCCTTCTGCCATGATTGTTAGGCCTCCCCAGCCATGTGGAACTGTGAGTCAATTAAACCTCTTTCTTTATAAATTACTCAGTCCCAGGTATGTCTTTATTAGCAGCATGAGAACAGACTAATACACTTACTGAACATAAAATCTAAGCTCAGGACTCTCCTTAATGCTAAAAGAACATACAAACGTAATATTATCCATTACTTAACTGCATTTTTATTTCAAAAGCTGAGGAAAACTATTCTATAACAAGTTATCATCATCATATAAGGTATTAGCAATACCTGAATTTTCTGAATCTCTCTGGTCCTCAGTTTCCTCATCTGCAGAATATGGATACATTTAGTTCTAATACCAATAAAGTGAAATACAGAGTTGAGAGAAGTATTCAGATAATAAAGGAATTATGAAGTTTACCTTACCCAGATCAAGAATAAGCAAACGTTTTCTGTAAAGGGCCAGACAGTAAACACTTTAGGCTTTGCAGCCCATATAGCCTCTGCACAACTACTCAGCTCTGTCATTGTACCTGAGAAAGCAGAAACAAGCTAGAACAACACATAAATGAATGGCTGTGACTCTGTTCCAATAAAACTTTATAGACACTGAAATTTGAATCTCATACAACTTTCATGTATCATAATATATTATTCTTTTGATTGTTTACACTTGGCGTGTTTTTTGTCCTTTTTTGTCATTTTGTTGTTGTTGTTGTTTCTTTGTTTGTATTTTTCCTTTTTGTGGAGAACAAGGTCTCACTACGTTGCCCAGGCAGGTCTCAAACTCCTGGGTTCAAGCAATCCTCCTGCCTCTCCCTCCCTAAGTACTGGGGTTCCAGGCATGAGCCACTGTACCCAGCTGATTTTTTAAAACTATTTAAAAAATGTGAAATCCATTTCTAACTTGTGGTTCACACAAGAACAGGCAGAATGCCAAATATGGCCCAAGGGCCATAGCTTACTAAGCCAACACAGATCATTAAATAAAGCTAGGTTATTCACTGAGTTGCCTCAATTCATGACACGGGGCTAGTACACAGTAAGTGCTTAACAGTGCTTCCAAACTGATCCATGATCAACAGCATCATTTGTGTGCATGTGTGTACACGTGCATGCATGGCTTAGCTATCAAGATTTTTATTTGTTTCTATTTTGCTCTTTGCTATTACTACCATTTACATGCAACAGATCTCAGTTGCTTGGGAGTTGACTCCCTGCCCTAAAGTCTTAGGGCTAGAGCTTTAAAAATCACAATTAATTTCCATGGAGACAACAGAGAGTTTGTAAAGATTATTATTCGAAGAGAGAGACAATAGCTATCACAAATGAACTCAGAAAGATGAGGAACATTGAAAACCTAACATACAACATGATTTAAACTCTCAAATCACCCCCACCTTCCCAGAATTTTCAGTATGGTATACTACAACTTGATAATGCTGGTGGTAAGAACAGAATCAGGCATAATTCTGCTTTATTTAGCGGTGAGCTCTGAAATGGCATCTACTTTTTATACATGTGAGTGAACTGATTTAAAGATTGGCTAGGTTGACTGCTTTACTCTTGAATTTTCAAAGCCACTTAGTATTAAGCTGATCTACAGAAAGGAAGACAGAAAGCTCATTTATTTTAATCCCCACTGACTTGGCTATTTAGGAGAGTCAGATAAATTCTCAAATGTCTTGCATGTATCACATCAAAGAGATCCCTTTAATCACTTAATTAAATAGCTGTATGTTTTGTATACGTGGTTAAGTCTCATAGCATATTTTTTCTTTTTTATTAATTTAACCAACATAAGAAAAAAATGGAACAACTGATCACTGCCCTTTCATAAAAAATTTATAGGGCAACTTTCCTAAGCTTGCAGTGGCTTTGAAAGCTTCAGTCAGGCTCAATCATGCCAAGGCCTCGTTTTCTCTGATGAGTTCTGTAATAACTATTAAACATCAATCAAAATTCTGAGCTTTAAGCACCCAGAAGTTCAGGAGACTATACATGAATTACACTATCATTCAAAACAATGGCAGTTTCCATAATGCCAAACAAATGATTGACTAGTATAGATGCCTTAGCTGAAGATATTGCCCTAGGCAGAGCTAATGGTATCGATGAAAATTAGTCAGGGGAACAGGCTTTAATATCCTCTGGGTCTATCAGGATCCCACAAATAATAACAATGCAGTTATCTGATTAATCAAATTGTATTCTCTTGATAAAAATTGCACTGATTTATTATGAGTCTTCAAAAA
Organism: Rhinopithecus bieti; assembly: GCF_001698545.2. Taxonomy (NCBI): domain Eukaryota; kingdom Metazoa; phylum Chordata; class Mammalia; order Primates; family Cercopithecidae; genus Rhinopithecus; species Rhinopithecus bieti. The sequence goes on along the minus strand of NW_016817996.1, from coordinate 184,208 downwards.
CTTTAATTCTGCAAATTGCTTTTGGGTGTGGTCCACAAGCAGATGCATCATGCAGGGGTAGAAGATAGATAAGCACTTCCATGACTCAGAGGGCTAAGTGAAAATCACAGTTCTAATTGTACAAGAACTAGAAGACAGGAAAGATCAGATTTCAGGTCATCCACCCTCAACCCTATGTGAGTAATGCCCCAGTATAGCAGAAAACCCTCATTACTCTCTGAGATAGACAACGTTTTACGAAGGCATGTTCCAAATTATAAACCAGCACCATCCATACTCTCTCCTAAAACATCAACTCAATGTATCTTGGAGGTGGGCAGTTTCTTCAGTCTGCAAAAGGAAACTACTCTGGCACAAGTACATCTTAACTTTGCCATACTGGCACTAAACATTTCCCTGGTGTCTTTGTGATGCTCCTCGTACTTGGGTGAACCCTGTACTGAACAAAGTTAAAGAAAGAAAGTAATATTTGAGTTTTCTTGGTAAATAGATAGAGCAGGTAGTAGCAATAGACTTTAGAACCCAAAGCCACCTTATGACTGATTAATAAAACAACACACCCATCTTCCTGAGAGTGGTAGCAATATTACCTTAAAAACAGAGGCAACTGTCATTTCTTTCCTTTATTTATTTGTTTGTTTGTTTAATATAGACAGGGTTTCACCATGTTGTCCAGGCTGGTCTCAAACTCCTGGACTCAAGCAGTCTGCTCACCTCTGCCTCCCAAAGTGCTGGGATGGCAGGTGTGAGCCACCATGCCCGGCCCATTTATTTCCTTTAAAACTGGGCAGGAGCTGGGCACCATGGCTCACACCTGTTATTCCAGCACTTTGGGAGGCTGAGGCAAGTGGATCACTTGAGGTCAGGAGTTCCAGCCTGGCCAGCATGGTGAAACCCTGTCTCTACTAAAAACACAAAAATTAGCTGGGAGTGGTGGCTTGCACCTGAAATCCCAGCTACTTGGGAGGCCGAGGCAGAAGGATCACTTGAACCTGGGAGGCAGAGGTTGCAGTGAGCCAAGATTGTGCCACTCTACTCCAGCCTGGGCAACAGAGTGAGACCCGGTCCCAAAAGATAAAAATTTAAAAAAAAAAAAAAAAAAAAAGATGAAAAGAAACTGGGCAGGACAGTGGCCAAATAATAAATTTTAAATCAATGTTTTATTAGTTTTGATTATATGTGGTTAACTGCTCACAAAGTTTGCAAATAGAACAGCTGCTAGACCTATTCAAATGAATACCCTAAGCCTCCATTAGCTAAGCCCATTTATCCAGACATAACCAAAATGATAACAGCCCAAGAGTGGGAACAACCCTATATCACATTTAGGCTTTTATATGAGCCAAAATAAATTATGTTTGTCTCTGTTTCACTCACAGGGCTCTATATCAGGGGTCAGCAAACAACAGCCCAAGCCAGTCTACCACCTGCTTTTTGGAAAATATTATTGGTCCAGAATATGCACTGTAGCAAAGGATTATTTTGTGCTGAAGGTATCTGAGAATCAACACAAGCAGAAAGAGGCTTTCTCCATGCTTCCCTTATCTACCTACAAGCAGAGCCTTCCAAAAGAATTCAACTGTCATAAATCCCCCTTTTAAGAGAGACTTCCTGCACCGGGGGAAGGAATAACTCCTCTCACCGGGGATAGAGTTGGCGCCAGGATGAGAATTTACACAAACAGACGTTATTAAAGCCAGCCTGACTTTGTTTGGTCCTCTCGTGTATTTCTCAGTCATTTCCCACCATTTATTGTCCCTTGAAATCCTAGCCCTACCTCTTCTTAAGACAATATATAAGCCCCCAATTCTGTTTCTTTGGGCTCTGTTTTCTGTAAGCTCTCATGCAGGTTAGTGAATAAACTTTGTTTTCTCTCGTTAATGCATCTTTTATAGTTTAATTCATAGGCCCTGACACTAAACCTAAAGTGGTAAAGGAAAAGTTTCTTTTTTCTCTCTGACAACAGCCACATTCATTTAAGTATTGTTTACTACCACTTTCATGCTACAACAGCAGAGTCTGAGTAGTTGCAACAGAAGCCATATAGCCCACACAATGCCGAAGATGTTTACTATTTGTCTCTTTACAGAAATGGTTTGCCAACCCCTCTTCTACACAAGAGGTTTCCCCATTTTTCAAAACCAATAGTAAAGATAGCAAGGGAAAATGAGGCACAAAAGTTAATCTTTTGGAAAGTTTCATCAAGATAGAAATATATAACTAAATAATACCTAAATAATTGTCTAATTAGCTGTAATACTCATATATATTGTGTTGAGGTAAATATCTACATTTAAAACACAGCCAATATAGAAATATTAACCAAAATGGGAATAGATACTATGAAATACATCAATGCATTTTTTGGGGAATGGGAAAAAATACTTACAAATTATTTTAAAACATTTTCAAATGTCAAGGATGAAAGGGCTTAGAAACACACCTGAAATACCAAGGCCCTAACACCTAACATTTCTCAGAGAAATTTAATCAGCTACTTAATCCTCCTCCAATTGTTAAATTACTTATTTGAACAGGAGGCAAGATGGAGATTAACTTAGATAAACATATCCCCTTGTCTCATCAACAGTTCGAGTGGGAATTGTTGTCATTCTTTCCTTTAAGGTTAGCTCTTATATGAACAATTCTTTACCACCTAAAAACCTTGTGAAGTACCTCCCTCATAAAGTGGTGGGGAGAGATCAAATGAGATAACTTTGGTGAATTATTAAATTAGGCAAGTGTGGGCTGGGCGTGATGGCCCACACCTGTAATCCCAGCACTTTGGGAGGTCGAGGCAGGTGGATCACCTGAGGTCAGAAGTTTGAAACCAACCTGACCAATATGGCGAAATCTCGTCTCTACTAAAAATACAAAAATTAGCCAGGCATGGTGGCATGCACCTGTAATCCCAGCTACTCGGGAGGCTGAAACAGGAGAACTGCTTAAACTCGGCAGGCAGGGGTTGCAGTGAGCCGATATCATGCCACTGCACTCCAGCCTGGGCAACAGAGCAAGACTCCGTCTCAATCAATCAATCAGTCAATGCACGTGGGAATTTTCATATCATTTTTCTAAAAGAGGGGAATGTCATAGAGTCAATGCCCACATATATGGCTTGTTCCTTTGACATTGGCATCCTCTAGCTTAGGGCTTCCCAAAGCTTTGTCTTTGGACTGGCAGCATCTGCGTCACGTGGGAGCTCGTTGAAAACACACATTTGTGGGACAACGCTAGATCTCTTGAGTTAGAATGCCTCTGAACCGGGACCCAGGAATCTGCATTATAATGAGCCTTACCGTAAGGCAGGGTTTCTCAACCTTGGCACTATTGACATTTGGGAAAGAATCATTCTTATCTATGGGGACTGTTCTGTGGATTGTAGGATATTTAGCAGCATTCCTGGCCTCTACCCACTAAATGCCAGTAACACCCTCTGTCTCCCCAGTTGTGATCAAAAATCTCTCCAGACATTGCCAAATGTCTCCAGGTGTGTAATATCACTCTGGGTTGAAAACCACTACTATAGGGGATTCTCATGCCTGCTCAAGTTTGAGACACTCTCTGCTCTAGATCATGGTACTTGCCATGGTACCAAGGCTGCCAGACCCACTTCTGAGAACCCCCAACACTGTGTTATCAGCTCAGAAGTAGGGGATTCATCCTCTGCTTCAATAATCCTTAGGGATTTCGCTAACAGTCACCACTACTAAGCTAGTAGGTGCACTTTATGGAGAAAACACTACCACCTTCCCTCCCACTCATTTTTTTTTTAATTTTTGTGGGTACATAGTAGTTGTACATATTTGTTTTCTAATTTTATTTTAATTTTGTGGTACATAGTAGGACATCAATTTTCTAATGTGCCTCAGGCACTTGTAATTCAACCCAATTTCTGGCCAATGCCACCTAAATCCCAGGATGATAAGGGACAAAGAATAAAAAACTATTGGAAAGTGCTTTGCAGCTGTAAGTCAGGATATAAATACACCTCAAGATCTTAGAGATGTTTAGATTAAAAGTTCTAATAACTTTTCTCTCAGTAACTTGGCAAAATCTATTTTAAGTACTTTCAGGCATCTAAAAGCCATGTTAATACAATTACAGTTCACTGAAAATTAGCACGCAATCCAGTTTGAAAGCAAAATCAGTCATAGCAGGGTAATATTCCGTTTAATTATAAAGATTAATTCAACCTTCATTTAATTGTGCATGTGTTTGGTCTTTCCATTTTTCATAGAACACCCGAGATTCTAATGCCATCTGGTAGAATTGCCGCACAAGTGTCAGTAGCATCTATTAGAGTTGCAGATTTTATTTCCAAGTAGAATCGATAAAAGGACAAAGGGAGGGTGGGAAAGGAGGGGCATATATGCAATAGACAGTCAATTAAAAATGAGGCTTTCCACCAGCCTGATGGGACTGTATCCCCACTCTGTGTCCCCTGCCCTGCCACCTGCAAAAGCTGTCTGAAATTGCAAGTCCTTTCATTTGCATTTACTATATTTTCTGTAACAGCTATGGGAAGATTCAAGTAGTGCTGTGAATAACAGCGTGAATTCGGGCTACAAATTAAGAATTATGTCTACCATGTTCTCCAAAGTGTATGCTACATCTTCCTTAAAATTTGGTCTTGCTCACATGGTGATTAAGATTAACCACTTAGGGCCAGGTGTGGTGGCTCACACCTGTAATCTCAGCATTTAGGGAGGCCAAGGTGGGGGCTTGAGCCCAGGAGTTCAAGACCAGCCTGGGCAACATAGGGAGACACCATCTTTACAAAACAATAAATTAGTTTGGCATTGTGGTGCATGCCTATAGTCCCAGTTACTCAGGAAGCTGAGGCAAGAGGATCTCTTGAGCCCGAGATCAAGGCTGCAGTGAGCTATGATGGTGCCACTGCACTCCAGCCTACGTGACAGAGCAAGACCCTGTCTCAAAAAAAAATTGACCATTTACTTCATCATGACATCCATTAAATATTCAACCTTTTACTGAATGATCACCAAAGGGCAAATAAGCCCTGCATACTGGGAAACATCTTTTAAAATTTTTATTGCGCTATAACATACAAAGTGTACAAATACTATCAAATATTTTTTAAAACATACACACATCTGTGTTAGTAGGTCTGAGACAAGATTTAAAACATTTATGGCATCCCAAAGACTCCCCTGGGTATCTCCCCAGTGAATAACCCTTCTACCTTCAAAAGAACAACTATCCTGATCTCTATCTCCATAAATTACATTTTCCCATTCTTGAACTTCAAAAGAAAGTGTGTACTCTTTTGTATTTGGCTCCTTTCACTCAACAATACATCTGTGAAATTTATCCATGTTGTTGTGTTCAGAAGGAGTGAAAACACACAGTTTAATAAACTGGATTTCTTTCCTTCAGGAGTTCATATTTGGTCATATGTAGAGAATGGGATGCAAGAGATAAAACAGAAGAAGGTAGAGGATGAGATGGAATGGATGGGAAGGGAAGGGCCTTGTGGAAAGGACATTTTCAAAGAGGAGGAGATCTCAGAGCTAAACAGAAACAGAAACAATAGACATAATTTTTTAAATAACAAAAGTAATGCTCTTCATTAAACCTCTACTATATACCAGGTACTGTGCTAAGTTCTTTACTTCATCATCAGGTCCAAATCCTACCCTAACTGTACAGGGTAGGTACAGATCATCCCCATTTCACAGCTGATAAGCTGAGACTCAGAAAATGAGCATAACTCACCCCAAGTCTACACAGGCAACGAGGGCCAAAACCAACTTCTCACCCAGGTTAATTTAGCCTTAATCTGACTTCAAAGTTCATGTTTTCCCAACATATATTGTCTTCTGAGGGATTAAAAATAATATTCTATTATGTAATTATTATTCATTCTTTATAAATCAAAACCAACTGAATAACATGTAAGGCACAGACCACATCTGCATGAATAACCATATTCAACATGCCAAGACAAATAATATTCTCAGATGTAAGGATGAAAAGACACACACAGATAGAATTTTAAGTATGCTTTTAAGAGGTTCTCCCTCCCTCTCTAAAAGTAATACCACTGAGCTTTTGGTTCTGGACATCAGTGGGACTAAACTCTGACCAAGAGCTCCTGGAAGACAAGACTTGGCCAAGAGGGAAGGTCAAAACAGAAAAGGACAGGCAAGAAAGTACAAGATGATAAAGAAGCAGAAAGGAGAGAGGACAGGCTCTCCTGTCAGGAAATGTCAGAACATTTATTTTGCAGACCAGTCAAGGCACTAAGGTAAATTAGATTTTACCAGCAGAGAGAAGGCGGTATTCCAGAAAATGGCACCTCAGGGAGAGAAGGGTCAATCTCATGGAGGAAATTCCCAGCCAAAACCACGCTGAGAAATGGAGTCTACCATTAGCATCCCTGACCCAAGGATTCCTGGCCCACATCCTCCCATTTCAGAAGAGGAGTAACACCTCTCCCTTAGGAATCCTAGCACTGTCATAAAGATAGATGACAGTCTGTTTCTGTTTTGAAGCAATTAAACTGAAAACTTTTCTGAAGCTTAGGCCTGACTTTGGGGTTTGAAATGCAGGAAATTTACCATAACCAGCAGACCAGGAACTTTGCACCTCACTCCTGAAGCCCACAAGACGGAACTCTTCTGAGCTTTGAGTCTTTGGTTCCAAATTTGGGTCCCCCCAAAACTCTGACAACTTGGTTCTGTATTATCTACTTATTAGAATATATTATCAGCAACATTTAATCCTCTACTACCATTAATAGCCATATCTGGGGTATGACCTATCTCAACACAAACTGTACATGTCCAGGAACCTCTCTGCTCTCCACCTCTCAGACAGCCAAAATACCAGCCTCTGTCGCCTTAGACAAAACTCCAGAGATGAGTTGTAAAATGCAGGTCAAGGAAAAGTGACGTGAAGCCAGCCTCTGCCTCCACAGTTCAGACCTGGTTATTTATTCTGAGATACCCATGGGCCACATTTTAGAATAAACCCTAGCTCTGTTTGGATCCACCTCTGAAGAGGCAGTCTAGGGAGAGAAATCAGAAAGGCCACCTATACTCAAGGCAAAGCAATGAGCCACAACCAAGGGACAATTGGGGCTGTTTGTAAACACAGCCTAAATGTCATCATCAATTATTCATCAGTTCAACAAAGCCATTGAGTAACCTCTTTCAAAACCATTTAATTCTATCTAAGATTCAGCCCAACAAAACAGGGAAGAAGCAAGATATTGGTCAAAAACTTGAGACAAGGAAAGCTCTAGACCAAGTTGGCAAGTCACGGTCTGTAAAATAAATTCAGGATACTGCCTGGTGTTATAAATAAAGTTTTATTGGCTCAGGGTCTGTAAGACAAATTCAGGATACTGCCAGGTGTTGTAAATAAAGTTTTATTGGCACAGAGCCACACCCATTTGTTTGCCTGTTGCCTATTGCTGCTCTGTACTACAGGTATATTTGGGTTGCTGCAACAGCGACCACATGACCTGCAAAACCCAATATATTTACTCTCAGGCCTTCATATGTGAAAAGTTTCCTGCCCTCTGCTTTATATTCTCAAAGTATGGTCCACAGTCCATTGTCCAGCAGCATCGGCCTCCATTGGGAGCTTGTTAGAAATGCAGACTCTCAGGCTCCACTCAATCTGCATTTTTAACCAGGTCCCCAGGAGATATGCATGTACATTCAAGTTGCAGAAGCACTGCTCCAGTAGGGCTCTGCTTCTCAAACTTGGCTGCTCATTAGAATCACCTAAGAGTTTTGTTTGTTTGTTTCTTTTTTGTTTTTTTTTTTAAATATTAATGACCTGGATCTGAAGTGACATCAGGCTGGAAACTTCGTAAGAGCTTCCAACTCCTACTCAAAAGGTCACATGGCATCCCACTATGCTCTCATTCTCATTAGATGCTGATAAAGGATGCTCAAATAAGTAACCGGTGATGAGGGGGGCTTGGGGAGGAAGACAGAAAAGAGACTTTCTTCTTTTCTATTCTGTCAATTTTTCTCATTTCAAAAGTGGTCTCTCTCTCTCTGATGAGCTTATTTTTTCATGAATCCTTTTTAATGGAAATCAGAAATTACTTAGAACAACTCATTGGCCCTCATTAGAACATGATGTATTACAGATCTATACAAATCACTTTGCCAAAACTTAACCTTCATTTTCTTTTTTGAGATGGAGTCTCGCTCTTGTCACCCAGGCTGGAGTGCAATGGCGTGATCTCGGCTCACTGCAACCTCCGCTTCCTGGGTTCAAGTGATTCTCCTGCCTCAACCTCCCGAGTAGCTGGAATCACAGGCAGGCACCACCATGCCTGGCTAACTTTTGTATTTTTAGTAGAGACAGGGTTTCACCATGTTGGCCAGGCTGGTCTCGAATTCCTGACCTCAAGTGATCCACCCGCCTCGGCCTCCCAAAGTGCTGGGATTACAGGATTACAGGCTTGAGCCACTGTGCCCGGCCTTAACCTTCATTTTCAAAAGCCTGGAAGAACAAGCTGAATTGTTCCATAAACCTCTAAACTAGATTTATAGCTTAACATCAGAGTTGAGGTTCTGGTCTGTGGTCCTAAAGGACTCAATCTCACTGTTATCCTCGGCTTCACTTTTCCCTGGAACAGGTCTATTCCACTCAGTTCTAATCCTCACAAACCTCTGTGAGGAAGCTCTCATGAGCCTTCACTAAGACTGCCAATGAGAGAACACCAAAATATACCAGGGTGGCAGACCTGTCCCCTTCACCTTAGCTAAGCAAAGACACAGAGTGGAGCATCACCTTTCCAATGCTGAGTCTCTGGTTATGGCGTACAGGACCCCATAAGTCAATGGAGGGGGTGTCTATATTGGAAAGTAAACTTATTTACTAATGAACTCAAATATAAAACTGGAAAATGATTTGCCTTCTAGGATGGGTTGGGTCTCTCATGGCCTAGTTCAGTTCTGGGACCTAAAACTTAGTAGTAATTTCTTATACCTGTACACAAAGGTCACATATCCCAAGGCTGAATCCTTTCCCCATCACAGTTCAACAATGATTAGGCTTACTCAAATACTTCTGTGAGTCGATGTATACACTGGTCTTGAGCTAAGCAGAAAAAAATAATTCAATCAGTAATGAAAAATAACCTATTCAACCAAACAGGAAAAAAAGAGAAAAAATATGCTAAGCAAAACACAGAAAGAAAATACTGTATAATCTCACTTATATGTGGAATCTTAAAAAGTTGTTCTCACAGAAACAGAGAGTAGAACAGTAGTTCTACCAAAGGCTGGAGGGAGGGGGAGAGATAGGGAAAGGGAAGATTTTGATCAAAGGGCACAAAATTTCAATTAGACTGGAAGAATAAGTTTTAGTAACCAATTGTACTGCATGGTGGCCAGAGTTAATAATAATTTATTATATATTTCTTTTTTTTCTTTTCTTTTTTTTTTTTTT
>NW_016817996.1:171281-173679 GCF_001698545.2 Rhinopithecus bieti | reverse complement strand
AAAAAAAAAAAAAAAACCAAGAGACAGGCATTAAATCACCACCACCCACCCCATGAATAAAAATAATAAATATCCGCCATAGTTCTTAAGAGGCATCTCTCTGCTTTGGGTCTCTAGAATTTTATCCTCAGGCTATTGTGGCATTTCCCAACTGCTTTCAAAGTCCCACAGACAACCAGTCTCTTGCATACCCTTAAAAACAAAACACTTTTACAGTGCATGTTTAAACTATTGCTACTTGTTGATATTAGAATTTTTAAGTATTTACTATTCCAAGTTTCATCTTTTATTTTTTAAATTAACTTATTTATTTTATTTATTTATTTTGGAGACAGAGTCTCACTCTGCTGCCCAGGCTGGAGTTCAGTGGCACAATCTCAGCTCACTGCAACCTCTGCCTCCTGGGTGCAAGCGATTCTCCTGTCTCAGCCTCCCAAATAGCTGGGATTACAGGTGTGTGCCACCACGCCTGGCTAATTTTTGTATTTTTAGTAGAGATGGGATTTCGCCACATTGGCCAGGCTGGTTTCAAACTCCTGGCCTCAAGCGATCCACCCACCTCAGCCTCCCAAAGTGCTGAGATCATAGATGTGAGCCACCACACCCAGACTCATCTTTTAACATAGTCCCACTGTTCCACAAATTTGAAATTAGCTATATTCCTCAATACTAGCATTATTTGTTTTTAAAATATATGACATGGTTATATACATATTTGTATTCTTGATGATCAACACTGAAAATGCAACACTGCAGAGGTTTTCAAAAACCACGGAGTATATATTACATGTATTTCTGTTGATATAAGCTATTGTCCCTTACAAAAGATAATTTACATCAGTCTCTAACAGATATTTCTGCAAATTTGCTCATTAATGAAATGCTGTATTTCAAGTTGGTAACGTACTGCCCTTTCCCCATCAGAAAAAAAATCAATATACTGCTCATTGGTGGGAGAACTAATTTAGGCACTGATTTATAAATTGTTCAAAACAGCTTATGATTAAATAGAAGTTTAACATTAAAGAGGATATCTTGTGCCTGGAGGTAAAGATGCTTTCAAAAACAACTAGGGTCATGTCAAAATTCACTAAAGGAAGAGCTTCACATTGGCCAAGATGGGACAATTTGAACTTCAGTGAATGATGATCATAATAAATTCAAACACATCAAATACATAAGATTCCCTGAGTTGGTGATACTAAAAAGTAAACTATTTTGGCACCTCTGGAGGTGCTTAGGGCACCAACTTGTGAAAATTAATCAAGACAAAGATAGCCATTTATTCTGCTTTCTTGTATAAACTATATGTCAGAGTATTCAAGCGGTTGAGTAGGAAAATCCTTTTTTATAAAAAGAGCCTAGCTAGTAAATGCAAAAGAATGATAGAATTTGAAAATCAAACACTGCAACACTGAATGGAATCATGAATCAATGAAATATTATCAATGACCACTGAAACAATTAAGCCAGTGGTTTCAACCCTGGCTGCACATTTGTACCTCCTGGGTAACTTTTTTCTTTTTTGAGACAGTCTTGCTCTATCACCCAGGCTAGAGTACAGTGGCATGATCTTGGCTCACTGCAACCTCCACCTCCTGGATTCAAGTGATTCTCCTGTCTTAGCCTCCCAGGTAGCTGGAATTACAGGCACATGCCACCACGCCTGGATAATTTTTGTACCTTTAGTAGAGATGGGGTTTCACCATGTCAGCCAGGCTGGTCTCGAACTCCTGACCTCAAGTGATCTACCCACCTTGGCCTCCCAAAGTGCTGGGATTACAGGCATGAGCCTCTGCGCTGGGTCCCTCCTGGGAAACTTTAGAAAATGCCTGTGTCCCACTCCCAAAGAGTCTGATCTTCATATGGGGTGTGGCTTGAACCTCAGGACATTTAAAAAGCTACGCAGGTGATTCTAATGTACAGTCAAGACACAGGATGGCTGCATGAGGGTTGCTAAGAAAGTTCAAATGAAAGGATCAGACTGACAACACCTGAACACACAGTTCGCCCTTCACTTTGGAAGTGGGACAACGTGGGATTGTGAGCCTCTTGATAGATGCAACAGGAAGCTCACAGCACTGCCTATGAAGTCTTCTTGCCCAAAGAAAATTGAACCTGAATCTAATCAAACCTCCAGCTGGAACTACCAATTACAGAAAATGTAAGAGAGAGAACAACATGTTAAAAGACAACATTAGGAAATAACCAGCAAAACAAGATTGTTGAAAATTCTACCAAATGACCCAATTACTTTCATAAATAAATTTCATTGATGGAGAGGGGTACTCTTAAAATTTAAAAGCTTTAAAAGATGTATCTATTAACTGCAATACATAGACCTTGTCTGGATACTGATTCAAATCAACCTTTTTTTTTTTTTTTCCAAAAAAAAACA
>NW_016817996.1:162389-168045 GCF_001698545.2 Rhinopithecus bieti | reverse complement strand
AACTAGAATTTTTTTTTTGTCTTTCTACTGTTGCACTTTATTTTCCAGATTTTTTAAATGAGTATAGATTTTTAAAACAATAATAAACTTGTAGGAGGTCCAGAAATATATTTTTTGAAAGCCAGAGCCATGAACCAAAACAACTAAATGGATTTTAATAAGAATAACTGTGAAGTTCAGGGATGAGGAGCTTTTTTTGTTTGTTTGTTTGTCTGTCAAGTTTAGGACTACAGCAACAGGGCTTAACAACAGCTCCTATGAGGGGAAAAAAGACCTAGAAATTAACTGACTAGAAATTCATTATGAGCCAACAGTGAATGGCTGAGGGGAAAAGATAGCCATAATATAAACTTTGGATTTCTTAATATAATTCGTATGCAAGACAAAGGTAGTAATAATTTCCCATTGTGCTGTGTGAGTTACACTATACCCAGAATATTGTGTACAACCTTGAACTTAAGCTTCTAAACAAGATACTGAAAACTGGAGAGCAGCCAGCAGGATGAGGTATCAGAACCATACCTTAGAGCAGTGGTTCTCATACTTGGGCTGCATCAGAATCACCAGCAGGACTTATTAAAGTACAGATTCCTGGGGCCTCTTCCAGAGTTACTGATTCTATAGATGTGGGATACAGCCAAAAATCTGCATTTTTAGCTAGTCCTAGGTGATGGCGATGCTTCTGGGCTGGAGACCACACTTTGAGACCCACTGGCACTGCAGATAAAAGCACAGACTGTGAAACCAGACCGCTAGGGAGGGAATCCCAGCTCTTCTACCTACTAGCTGTGTGACTTTGGTTAAGTTTGCTCACCCTCTCTGTGCTTCAGTTTCCTCATCTGTATTAAAAAAAAAAAAGTACCTACCTCATACAGATATTATGGCATTGAGGCAGCTAATATTTGTGAAGCATTTAGAACATCCAGTCTGACTGTAATGTTGGTTAATTTAATATGAGAAACACTAAAGGTGTTGTATCTGAAATAGAAAAAACAGCTGGGCGCAGTGGCTCACACCTGTAATCCCAGCACTTTGGGAGGCTGAGGCAGGTGGATTACTTGAGGTCAGGAACTCAAGACCAACCCGGCCAACAGAGCAAAACCCCATCTCTACTAAAAACACAAAAATTAGCTGGGCACGGTGGCGCACACCTGTGGTCCCAGCTACTCGGGAGGCTGAGACAGGAGAATCGCTTGAACCCAGGAGACAGGGGTTGCAGTGAGCCAAGATTGCACCACTGCACTCTAGCCTGGGCCACAGAGCAAGACTGTCTTGAAAAAAAAAATAAAATAAAATAAAGAAAAAAAGAAAACATTTAAACATCTTCAAACGTTGGAAGGGCTTTTATGTGGAAGACTTAACCTGGGTAGATCCTGGGGACAGATGTGGAGTCAAGGGGCAGAAATGACCAAGAAAGAGCCTTTGGATCTCTCTCAAGAAGGGCTCTTTAGCAGAGACAGCAATGGTAGAGTAGGTGGCCTGGCTGGATTCTGGGTGTCCTAATACTCACTCAGGGGACCCACCTGTGAGAAATGGTGAAAAGGGGACTCCAGTGAGAGGTAAGACAATAACTAAACGAACATTATACCCTTCTATTAACACAGACTTGGCATAAGGAAATATTCACTTGTAATCACCTAGAGCTCTCAAAGCACAGACCCCAGACCAGAAGCATCAGAATCGCCTGAGAACTTGTCAGAAATGCAAATATCCAGGCTCACCTCAGCCCTACTGAATCAGAAATTGTAGGGGCGGGGCTGGCAATTGCTGTTTTAACAAGCCCTTCAGATGGTACTGATGCGTGCTCAAGTGCGAGAATGAATGACCTAAAGCATCCCCTTAAATGACATTTACATGAGGCTCTAGAGCATGGAAACTCACTCCGATAAGATATCACATGTACTATGCCTTTAATAAATATATGTTGGCTGGGTGTGGCAGTGGCTCACACTGTAATCCCAGCACTTGAGGAGGCTGTAGCTGGCAGATCAGTTGAGGCCAAGAGTTTGAGACCAGCCTGGGCAACATAATGAGATCCCATCTCTACAAAAAAAATTAAAAGAAGCCACTAAGCTTGATGTGGGGGCACACACCTATAGTTCCAGATACTCAGGAGGCTAAGGTGAGTGGATCGCTTGAGCCCAGGAGTTTAAGGCTGCAGTGAGCTACGACTGTAACACTGCACTCCAGCCTGGGCAACAGAGCAAGACTTTAACTCGAAAAAATAAATAAATATATGCATCAAACTCCCACTTATACCAGATATTTACTTTTGTGTTTAAAATATCACAATGGCAATACTGAATTTGTTCAAAACCACAAAATCCAAAATCCAGAGAAAAGCAATGCATCCCCTCCAACACCCTCTCAGCAGGGGCTGCTCACAAATATCCCTCCTCTCACCATCTGGTCCAGCCAAATCCTCCCCTCCCAGAGGCACAGCCGTTTGGACCAAATGGCTGACAACTTGGGGAGCCTTTCTCACGCTCCAGGCATTCTTCTAAGTACTTTAGGCATACTGGCTCTTTTAATCCTCATAACAAATCTTCTGAGATAGGGACCAATCTCCCCAGTTTACGGACGTGAAAACTGAGGGTGGAAGAAGTTAAGTAATTTCCCAAGGGTCATACAGCCAATAAGGTGTAGAAGTTGGCCTGGAAACTAGGCAGTCTCTCACCTGTCTATTCTCCTGACCTCTATACTGTACTTCCTGTTGAGGCCAGTGAGAGGAAAGAGATACAAGTATGAAGGCCGCCATCTTGGCCTGCATGTGTGTGAGAGAGACTGAGAGACATGGAGCCAGAGAGAAGGGACAAGCTCGGGAAGGTGGCACATGGGAGGGAGCCACAGCCCTCAGTTTCCACGTTGGTCTACCAGTCACTGTCCCTGGTGAGCCCTGGAGTGGATGCCAGATGCAGGGTGACTGCATTCTTGAGTGGTTATGCAAATATGCTAGAATCTGTAACTGGAAAGGTCAGAAGGCAGTTTGATGAAAGCCCTTCCCTTTGTTTTCTCCTACAAAACAATTTAAAATGCACAGTGAGGTGAAGCAGGAGTGAAGGTACCAAGAGGAAGTGACAGCCAGATGCGGAGTTGGGATTAGTAAGGAAGGAAGAGGAAGACTTGCCACAAGGCTGCAAGATAGGGTGTGGGAACAACACAGAGGAAGAGAAAAAGGGGCAGAGTAGGTACTTCCCAAGTAAGGCGCCCTCACATGTCATGTTTGGGCTCAGCAAAAGCCTCCTCCCCTAGACTCCCAGGACCACTTTGCATCTCCATCACATTACCTAATACTTCTCTAGGTCAGCCCTGCATCCGTGGCCTCCTGTGCTCTCCTGGGAGCCTGAAGGCCCCCGCAGAAAAGGGACTGCGGCTGCTCATCTCTGAGTCCAAATCCTGGCTTGGCACCTGGCATGCTGTTGGTGTGCTAGAAATGTTTGTGGCATTGAGCCTGCTGAAGCGGTGCTAGTAACCAGACTCGGTGAAATTTGCTGTTGCCTTACAGGCAAGGAAGCATTAGGAAAACGTATACCCCCAGGGGCTGTGTCCTAGTTGGGAATCCCCCAGAAACAGACTCTAAGACAAGGATTCAAGTGCGAGCAGTTCATTTGGGCAGCAAAAGAAACACTGGTAGGAGAAAGAGGAAATATGTAGAGAAAGAAAGGCAGTCAGCAACGAGTATCTTAGCTAGTATAAGAGCTCTAGCTCACTGGAAAAGCTCCCAGAGCCCGTGTGGAACATGCACTAGAGGGATGAGGGAGCGGGGGCCACACAGAACAACTCCCATCAACTGTTGGGTGAGGACTTCTGAGGAAGGTGTGGCCATTCCCCATCCTTTGGGCCCTCTTTATGAGTAGCAAAGCAGGCTGTAGCAGGGAGAGAATGCTCTTAGCCAAAATGCAGGTGGCTGCAGTTGGAAGTCAGGCAGGTGTGCTGTGAAGTGGTAAGGACAAGGCAGGGGTTCCCAACCTTTTTCATGCAGCAGAATCACCAGGTAAAACACAAGACACTGAGCCCTACTCCCAGAGCTCAGCAGGTAGGGATGCAAAAATGTGCATCTCTAATGAGTTGCCAGGGACCACTGCTGCTACTGGTCTGGAATCACACCTTGAGAACCACCAGGCTCGGGATATACCTGGGAGAAATCCAGTACCTAGGCCTGGTAGAGCTTAGAAACAAAGCCAAAGAAGCGAGCTACACCTCTGTTTTGCCCTCTGCAAGAAAACTCTCCCCACCTCACTCAAAGCCTGTGTGTGGGAGTTAAATGCCAATAAACTTAGGACCATGCAGCCGACTTCTCTGCACCTGCTGTGGCCAAGGTTAAGGCCACTCCCTCACAGCATCGTTAGGATGCCACCTCCCTGTGAGTCCCATCCTGCTGTTTTTCTTTGGATGTGACCTGACAAACTTAGGTCCCGGGGCAAAGAGCACAAAGAAACAAATAATCCCGAAGGGATCCAGCTTTTGGTTATATAGTCAAATCCAGCTGGAGATAAGCCAAGCTCAGGAAGTTGCTCCTCCTGATCTGACGCTTTCCTGCCAGGCCTCAGTCAGAATCCTGATGTAGCGACCTTGAGATCCTCCTCTTCTACTCTGGCAAGGGCAAATCCTTCAGGAGACACCCCTAAAATCATTATTTTATCACCTGACACTCATTCAACAGCTGTGGTCACCAGAAAAATAACAGATGCCCTGTCCTGTGCTGCTTATTTACAATAAGAGCACATGCTTGCAGGGAACAGGGGGTGCTTATTTCACAATACTGAATTTCCACTTGAAACCTACACCATCAGTTTCACTATACAAAAACCACTCGTGACCTCTTAAGAGATGAGCAGGACAAGGCAGGGAGACACAGATAACAAATTTACCCTTCACGGGAGCAGAGGCGTCCTCATTTATCTTTTACAGTGCTCACCCCTAGCAAAGAGTACGACAAAGCCACATCCACACACTTCCATTTTGAGACGAGGTCACTGCTACAAAAGCCAAGGTATTAGGCCTCAGAGCACTGCAGCTTTCTGTACCTGCCCGGTTCAGGAGGTCGGTCACTATGGAATGCTGAGGTTAACACTTCTTAGGAGGCTCTGCAATTAGCTGCGGTCCAGAGCTTCATGGTGAAAGAAAGAAAAGCTTCTCCCTTTCACAAATCAGAACATTTTTCCAGCTTTCCCAATGGGTTGCCAAGTGACTCAGCATTGGCCCAGTGTGGGCACTATTATTGATGAGAAATCTTCCGCCTGGGTGATATACTGCATACAACACATGCCCAAAGAACAGTGCCAAGTCATACCAGGAAGAGCAGGCGAGTTATTCACCTCCACTTCAAATGCAGGCAAATCCTTTCTTAATGCAGGGGCTACTCAGTATCAGAAAGACAAAGCCCTAAGATAGTGAGAGATTTCCATCTAAGATTCAAGGAATTATTAGGCAGAGTCTCTCCTTTATTGTTGACTATTAAAAGGCAATCAAATCGAGGACAGCAGAGAAAAAGGGCAAGAAAAAAATTTTTTTTCAAAAACAACCCCGGAGTAGAAAGCTTCATAAAAGCTTTCAATGCCGCAAGTGTTCTTTGTGAGCACCACGAGCTCCGCCCAGAGGTCATTTTCAGAACTGCATGTTCATTCAATTTTGAAAAAAAAAAAAAAAAAAAAAA